>NW_027490702.1:0-71196 GCF_050948175.1 Xylocopa sonorina | reverse complement strand
ATTAGGACTCTATGGCTGCGATACCTAGACATCTGCAGACGCTATTTCCTAGCAAGGAAGTGTCGCATTTACATTCATTTGAAGTGTAGACGAGGAATACATGACACTTCGCAAATCATATTATATCTTACCATGAAACATGGAAATGAGATGCGATATCGCGTTTTAAGAAGCATTAGAAATCTATTGCTGCGATACGTAGAAATCTGCAAACGCTATTTCCTTGCAAGGAAGTGTCGCATTTACATCCATTTGAAGTGTAGACGAGAAATACATAACACTTCGCAAATCATATTATATCTGACCATGAAACATAGAAATGAGATGCGATATCGCGTTTTAAGAAGCATTAGAACTCTATTGCTACGATACCTAGACATCGGCAGACGCTATTTCCTAGCAACGAAGTGTCGCATTTACACTCATTTGAAGTGTAGACGAGGAATACATAACACTTCGCAAATCATATTATATCCTACCATGAAACATAGAAATGAGATGCGATATCGCGTTTCAAGAAGCATTAGAACTCTATCGCTAGGCCAGGTAGACATCTGCAAACGCTATTTCCTTGCAAGGAAGTGTCGCATTTACATTCATTTGAAGTGTAGACGAGGAATACGTAACACTTCGCAAATCATATTATATCTTACGATGAAACATAGAAATGAGATGCGGTGTCGCGTTTTAAGAAGCATTAGAAATCTATTGCCACGATACGTTGAAATCTGCAAACGCTATTTCCTTGCAAGGAAGTGTCGCATTTACATTCATTTGAAGTGTAGACGAGGAATAAATAACACTTCGCAAATCATATTATATCTTACCATGAAACATAGAAATGAGATGCGATATCACGTTTTAAGAAGCATTAGAACAATATCGCTACGATACTTGGACATCTGCAGACGCTATTTCCTAGCAAGGAAGTGTCGCATTTACATTCATTTGAAGTGTAGACTAGGAATACGTGACACTTCGCAAATCACATTATATCTTACCATGAAACACAGAAATGAGATGCTATATCGCGTTTTAAGAAGCATTAGAACTCTATTGCTGCGATACCTAGACATCTGCAGACGCTATTTCCTAGCAACGAAGTGTCGCATTTACACTCATTTGAAGTGTAGACGAGGAATATATAACACTTCGCAAATCATATTATATCTTACCATGAAACATAGAAATGAGATGCGATATCGCGTTTCAAGAAGCATTAGAACTCTATCGCTACGACAGGTAGACATCTGCAAACCCTATTTCCTTGCAAGGAAGTGTCGCATTTACATTCATTTGAAGTGTAGACGAGGAATAAATAACACTTCGCAAATCATATTATATCTTACCATGAAACATAGAAATGAGATGCGATATCGCGTTTTAAGAAGCATTAGAACTCTATCGCTACGATACTTAGACATCTGCAGACGCTATTTCCTAGCAAGGAAGTGTCGCATTTACATTCATTTGTAGTGTAGACGAGGAATACGTAACACTTCGCAAATCATATTATATCTTACGATGAAACATAGAAATGAGATGCGGTGTCACGTTTTAAGAAGCATTAGAAATCTATTGCCACGATACGTAGAAATCTGCAAACGCTATTTCCTTGCAAGGAAGTGTCGCATTTACATTCATTTGAAGTGTAGACGAGGAATAAATAACACTTCGCAAATCATATTATATCTTACCATGAAACATAGAAATGAGATGCGATATCGCGTTTTAAGAAGCATTAGAACAGTATCGCTACGATACTTAGACATCTGCAGACGCTATTTCCTAGCAAGGAAGTGTCGCATTTACATTCATTTGAAGTGTAGACTAGGAATACGTGACACTTCGCAAATCACATTATATCTTACGATGAAACATAGAAATGAGATGCGATATCGCGTTTTAAGAAGAATTAGAATTCTATTGCTACGATAGGTAGACACCTGCAAACGCTATTTCCTAGCGAGGAAGTGTCGCATTTACATTCATTTGAAGTGTAGACGAGGAATACATGACACTTCGCAAATCATATTATATCTTACGATGAAACATAGAAATGAGATGCGATATTGCGTTTAAAGAAGCATTAGAACTCTACTGCTACGATACGTAGACATCTGCAAACGCTATTTTCTTGCAAGGAAGTGTCGCATTTACATACATTTGAATCGTAGACGAGGAATGCAAAACACTTCGCAATGAATATTATATCTTATCATGAAACATAGGTATGAGATGCAATATCTCGTTTTACGGAGCATTAGAACTCTACCGCTAGGATACCTAGACATCTGCAGACGCTATTTCCTAGCAAGGAAGTGTCGCATTTACATTCGTTTGAAGTGTAGACGAGGAATACATAGCACTTCGCAAATCATATTATATCTTACCATGAAACATAGAAATGAGATGCGATATCGCATTTTAAGAAGCATTAGAACTCTATCGCTACGATACCTAGACATCTGCAGACGCTATTTCCTTGCAAGGAAGTGTCGCATTTACATTCATTTGAAGTGTAGACGAGGAATAAATAACACTTCGCAAATCATATTATATCTTACCATGAAACATAGGAATGAGATGCGATATCGCGTTTTAAGAAGCATTAGAACAATATCGCTACGATACTTAGACATCTGCAGACGCTATTTCCTAGCAAGGAAGTGTCGCATTTACATTCATTTGAAGTGTAGAATAGGAATACGTGACACTTCGCAAATCACATTATATTTTACCATGAAACATAGAAATGAGATGCGATATCGCGTTTTAAGAAGCATTAGAACTCTATTGCTACGATACCTAGACATCGGCAGACGCTATTTCCTAGCAACGAAGTGTCGCATTTACACTCATTTGAAGTGTAGACGAGGAATACATAACACTTCGCAAATCATATTATATCTTACCATGAAACATAGAAATGAGATGCGATATCGCGTTTCAAGAAGCATTAGAACTCTATCGCTACGACAGGTAGACATCTGCAGACGCTATTTCCTAGCAAGGAAGTGTCCCATTTACATTCATTTGAAGTGTAGACGAGGAATACGTAACACTTCGCAAATCACATTATATCTTACCATGAAACATAGAAATGAGATGCGATATCGCGTTTTAAGAAGCATTAGAACTCTATTGCTGCGATACCTAGACATCTGCAGACGCTATTTCCTAGCAAGGAAGTGTCGCATTTACATTCATTTGAAGTGTAGACGAGGAATACATGACACTTCGCAAATCATATTATATCTTCCCATGAAACATAGAAATGAGATGCGATATCGCGTTTTAAGAAGCATTAGAACTCTATTGCTACGATAGGTAGACATCTGCAAACGCTATTTCCTTGCAAGGAAGTGTCGCATTTACATTCATTTGAATCGTAGACGAGGAATGCATAACACTTCGCAAACCATATTATATCTTACCATGAAACATAGAAATGAGATGCGATATCGCGTTTTAAGAATCATATGAACTCTATTGCTACGATACGTAGACATCTGCAAACGCTATTTCCATGCAAGGAAGTGTCGCATTTACATTCATTTGAATCGTAGACGAGGAATGCATAACACTTCGCAATGAATATTATATCTTATAATGAAACATAGAAATTAGATGCGATATTGCGTTTTAAGAAGCATTAGAAATCTATTGCTACGATACTTAGACATCTGCAAACGCTATTTCTTTGCAAGGAAGCGTTGCATTTACATTCATTTGAAGTGTAGACGAGGAATACATAACACTTCGCAAATCATATTATATCTTACCATGAAACATAGAAATGAGATGCGATATCGCGTTTTAAGAAGCATTAGAACACTATTGCTACGATAGGTAGACATCTGCAAACGCTATTTCCTTGCAAGGAAGTGCCGCATTTACATTCATTTGAAGTGTAGACGAGGAATACATAACACTTCGCAAATCACATTATATCTTACCATGAAACATAGAAATGAGATGCGATATCGCGTTTTAAGAATCATAAGATCTCTATTGCTACGATACGTAGACATATGCAAACGCTATTTCCTTGCAAGGAAGTGTGGCATTTACATTCATTTGAATCGTAGACGAGGAATGCATAACACTTCGCAATGAATATTATAATTTAACATTAAACATAGAAATGAGATGCGATATCGCGTTTTAAGAAGCATTGGAACCCTATTGCTACGATACCTAGACATCTGCAGACGCTATTTCCTAGCAAGGAAGTGTCGCATTTACATTCATTTGAAGTGTAGACGAGGAATACATGACACTTCGCAAATCATATTATATCTTACCATGAAACATAGAAATGAGATGCGATATCGCGTTTTAAGAATCATAAGATCTCTATTGCTACGATACGTAGACATCTGCAAACGCTATTTCCTTGCAAGGAAGTGTCGCATTTACATTCATTTGAAGTGTAGACGAGGAATACATAACACTTCGCAAATCATATCATATCTTACCATGAAACATAGAAATGAGATGCGATATCGCGTTAAGAAACATTAGAACCCTATTGCTGCGATAGGTAGACATCTGCAAACGCTATTTCCTTGCAAGGAAGTGTCGCATTTACATTCATTTGAAGTGTAGACTAGGAATACATAACACTTCGCAAATCATATTATATCTTACCATGAAACATAGAAATGAGATGCGATATCGCGTTTTAAGAAGCATTAGAACTCTATAGCTACGATAGGTAGACATCTGCAAACGCTATTTCCTTGCAAGGAAGTGTCGCATTTACATTCATTTGAAGTGTAGACGAGGAATACATAGCACTTCGCAAATCACATTATATCTTACCATGAAACATAGAAATGAGATGCGATATCGCGTTTTAAGAATCATAAGAACTCTATTGCTACGATACGTAGACATCTGCAAACGCTATTTCCTTGCAAGGAAGTGTCGCATTTACATTCATTTGAATCGTAGACGTGGAATGCATAACACTTCGCAAATCATATTATATCTTACCATGAAACATAGAAATGAGATGCGATATCGCGTTTTAAGAAGCATTAGAACTCTATTGCTACGATAGGTAGACATCTGCAAACGCTATTTCCTTGCAAGGAAGTGCCGCATTTACATTCATTTGAAGTGTAGACGAGGAATACATAACACTTCGCAAATCACATTATATCTTACCATGAAACATAGAAATGAGATGCGATATCGCGTTTTAAGAAGCATTAGAAATCTATTGCTACGATACGTAGAAATCTGCAAACGCTATTTCCTTGCAAGGAAGTGTCGCATTTACATTCATTTGAAGTGTAGACGTGAAATACATAACACTTCGCAAATCATATTATATCTTACCATGAAACATAGAAATGAGATGCGATATCGCGTTTTAAGAAGCATTAGAACTCTATCGCTACGATACCTAGACATCTGCAGACGCTATTTCCTTTCAAGGAAGTGTCGCATTTACATTCATTTGAAGTGTAGACGAGGAGTACATAACACTACGCAAATCATATCGTATCTTACCATGAAACATAGAAATGAGATGCGATATCGCGTTTTAAGAAGCATTAGAACTCTATTGCTACGATACCTAGACATCTGCAGACGCTATTTCCTAGCAAGGAAGTGTCGCATTTACATTCATTTGAAGTGTAGACGAGGAATACATGACACTTCGCAAATCATATTATATCTTACCATGAAACATAGAAATGAGATGCGATATCGCGTTTTAAGAATCATAAGATCTCTATTGCTACGATACGTAGACATCTGCAAACGCTATTTCCTTGCAAGGAAGTGTCGCATTTACATTCATTTGAAGTGTAGACGAGAAATACATAACACTTCGCAAATCATATCATATCTTACCATGAAACATAGAAATGAGATGCGATATCGCGTTAAGAAACATTAGAACCCTATTGCTGCGATAGGTAGACATCTGCAAACGCTATTTCCTTGCAAGGAAGTGTCGCACTTTCATTCATTTCAAGTGTAGACTAGGAATACATAACACTTCGCAAATCATATTATATCTTACCATGAAACATAGAAATGAGATGCGATATCGCGTTTTAAGAAGCATTAGAACTCTATTGCTACGATAGGTAGACATCTGCAAACGCTATTTCCTTGCAAGGAAGTGTCGCATTTACATTCATTTGAATCGTAGACGAGGAATGCATAACACTTCGCAAACCATATTATATCTTACCATGAAACATAGAAATGAGATGCGATATCGCGTTTTAAGAATCATATGAACTCTATTGCTACGATACGTAGACATCTGCAAACGCTATTTCCATGCAAGGAAGTGTCGCATTTACATTCATTTGAATCGTAGACGAGGAATGCATAACACTTCGCAATGAATATTATATCTTATAATGAAACATAGAAATTAGATGCGATATCGCGTTTTAAGAAGCATTAGAAATCTATTGCTACGATACTTAGACATCTGCAAACGCTATTTCTTTGCAAGGAAGCGTTGCATTTACATTCATTTGAAGTGTAGACGAGGAATACATAACACTTCGCAAATCATATTATATCTTACCATGAAACATAGAAATGAGATGCGATATCGCGTTTTAAGAAGCATTAGAACTCTATTGCTACGATAGGTAGACATCTGCAAACGCTATTTCCTTGCAAGGAAGTGCCGCATTTACATTCATTTGAAGTGTAGACGAGGAATACATAACACTTCGCAAATCACATTATATCTTACCATGAAACATAGAAATGAGATGCGATATCGCGTTTTAAGAATCATAAGATCTCCATTGCTACGATACGTAGACATATGCAAACGCTATTTCCTTGCAAGGAAGTGTCGCATTTACATTCATTTGAATCGTAGACGAGGAATGCATAACACTTCGCAATGAATATTATACCTTAACATTAAACATAGAAATGAGATGCGATATCGCGTTTTAAGAAGCATTGGAACCCTATTGCTACGATACCTAGACATCTGCAGACGCTATTTCCTAGCAAGGAAGTGTCGCATTTACATTCATTTGAAGTGTAGACGAGGAGTACATGACACTTCGCAAATCATATTATATCTTACCATGAAACATAGAAATGAGATGCGATATCGCGTTTTAAGAATCATAAGATCTCTATTGCTACGATACGTAGACATCTGCAAACGCTATTTTCTTGCAAGGAAGTGCCGCATTTACATTCATTTGAAGTGTAGACGAGGAATACATAACACTTCGCAAATCACATTATATCTTACCATGAAACATAGAAATGAGATGCGATATCGCGTTTTAAGAAGCATTAGAAATCTATTGCTACGATACGTAGAAATCTGCAAACGCTATTTCCTTGCAAGGAAGTGTCGCATTTACATTCATTTGAAGTGTAGACGTGAAATACATAACACTTCGCAAATCATATTATATCTTACCATGAAACATAGAAATGAGATGCGATATCGCGTTTTAAGAAGCATTAGAACTCTATCGCTACGATACCTAGACATCTGCAGACGCTATTTCCTTTCAAGGAAGTGTCGCATTTACATTCATTTGAAGTGTAGACGAGGAGTACATAACACTACGCAAATCATATCGTATCTTACCATGAAACATAGAAATGAGATGCGATATCGCGTTTTAAGAAGCATTAGAACTCTATTGCTACGATACCTAGACATCTGCAGACGCTATTTCCTAGCAAGGAAGTGTCGCATTTACATTCATTTGAAGTGTAGACGAGGAATACATGACACTTCGCAAATCATATTATATCTTACCATGAAACATAGAAATGAGATGCGATATCGCGTTTTAAGAATCATAAGATCTCTATTGCTACGATACGTAGACATCTGCAAACGCTATTTCCTTGCAAGGAAGTGTCGCATTTACATTCATTTGAAGTGTAGACGAGAAATACATAACACTTCGCAAATCATATCATATCTTACCATGAAACATAGAAATGAGATGCGATATCGCGTTTTAAGAAGCATTAGAACTCTATTGCTACGATAGGTAGACATCTGCAAACGCTATTTCCTTGCAAGGAAGTGTCGCATTTACATTCATTTGAATCGTAGACGAGGAATGCATAACACTTCGCAAACCATATTATATCTTACCATGAAACATAGAAATGAGATGCGATATCGCGTTTTAAGAATCATATGAACTCTATTGCTACGATACGTAGACATCTGCAAACGCTATTTCCATGCAAGGAAGTGTCGCATTTACATTCATTTGAATCGTAGACGAGGAATGCATAACACTTCGCAATGAATATTATATCTTATAATGAAACATAGAAATTAGATGCGATATCGCGTTTTAAGAAGCATTAGAAATCTATTGCTACGATACTTAGACATCTGCAAACGCTATTTCTTTGCAAGGAAGCGTTGCATTTACATTCATTTGAAGTGTAGACGAGGAATACATAACACTTCGCAAATCATATTATATCTTACCATGAAACATAGAAATGAGATGCGATATCGCGTTTTAAGAAGCATTAGAACTCTATTGCTACGATAGGTAGACATCTGCAAACGCTATTTCCTTGCAAGGAAGTGCCGCATTTACATTCATTTGAAGTGTAGACGAGGAATACATAACACTTCGCAAATCACATTATATCTTACCATGAAACATAGAAATGAGATGCGATATCGCGTTTTAAGAATCATAAGATCTCCATTGCTACGATACGTAGACATATGCAAACGCTATTTCCTTGCAAGGAAGTGTCGCATTTACATTCATTTGAATCGTAGACGAGGAATGCATAACACTTCGCAATGAATATTATACCTTAACATTAAACATAGAAATGAGATGCGATATCGCGTTTTAAGAAGCATTGGAACCCTATTGCTACGATACCTAGACATCTGCAGACGCTATTTCCTAGCAAGGAAGTGTCGCATTTACATTCATTTGAAGTGTAGACGAGGAATACATGACACTTCGCAAATCATATTATATCTTACCATGAAACATAGAAAAGAGATGCGATATCGCGTTTTAAGAATCATAAGATCTCTATTGCTACGATACGTAGACATCTGCAAACGCTATTTCCTTGCAAGGAAGTGTCGCATTTACATTCATTTGAAGTGTAGACGTGAAATACATAACACTTCGCAAATCATATTATATCTTACCATGAAACATAGAAATGAGATGCGATATCGCGTTTTAAGAAGCATTAGAACTCTATTGCTACGATAGGTAGACATCTGCAAACGCTATTTCCTTGCAAGGAAGTGCCGCATTTACATTCATTTGAAGTGTAGACGAGGAATACATAACACTTCGCAAATCATATTATATCTTACCATGAAACATAGAAATGAGATGCGATATCGCGTTTTAAGAAGCATTAGAACTCTATCGCTACGATACCTAGACATCTGCAGACGCTATTTCCTTTCAAGGAAGTGTCGCATTTACATTCATTTGAAGTGTAGACGAGGAGTACATAACACTACGCAAATCATATTGTATCTTACCATGAAACATAGAAATGAGATGCGATATCGTGTTTTAAGAAGCATTAGAACTCTATTGCTACGATACCTAGACATCTGCAGACGCTATTTCCTAGCAAGGAAGTGTCGCATTTACATTCATTTGAAGTGTAGACGAGGAATACATGACACTTCGCAAATCATATTATATCTTACCATGAAACATAGAAAAGAGATGCGATATCGCGTTTTAAGAATCATAAGATCTCTATTGCTACGATACGTAGACATCTGCAAACGCTATTTCCTTGCAAGGAAGTGTCGCATTTACATTCATTTGAAGTGTAGACGAGGGATACATAACACTTCGCAAATCACATTATATCTTACCATGAAACATAGAAATGAGATGCGATATCGCGTTTTAAGAATCATAAGACCTCTATTGCTACGATACGTAGACATCTGCAAACGCTATTTCCTTGCAAGGAAGTGTCGCATTTACATTCATTTGAATCGTAGACGTGGAATGCATAACACTTCGCAAATCATATTATATCTTACCATGAAACATAGAAATGAGATGCGATATCGCGTTTTAAGAATCATAAGATCTCTATTGCTACGATACGTAGACATCTGCAAACGCTATTTTCTTGCAAGGAAGTGCCGCATTTACATTCATTTGAAGTGTAGACGAGGAATACATAACACTTCGCAAATCACATTATATCTTACCATGAAACATAGATTTGAGATGCGATATCGCGTTTTAAGAAGCATTAGAAATCTATTGCTACGATACGTAGGAATCTGCAAACGCTATTTCCTTGCAAGGAAGTGTCGCATTTACATTCATTTGAAGTGTAGACTAGGAATACATAACACTTCGCAAATCATATTATATCTTACCATGAAACATAGAAATGAGATGCGATATCGCGTTTTAAGAAGCATTAGAACTCTATTGCTACGATAGGTAGACATCTGCAAACGCTATTTCCTTGCAAGGAAGTGTCGCATTTACATTCATTTGAAGTGTAGACGAGGGATACATAACACTTCGCAAATCACATTATATCTTACCATGAAACATAGAAATGAGATGCGATATCGCGTTTTAAGAATCATAAGACCTCTATTGCTACGATACGTAGACATCTGCAAACGCTATTTCCTTGCAAGGAAGTGTCGCATTTACATTCATTTGAAGTGTAGACGTGAAATACATAACACTTCGCAAATCATATTATATCTTACCATGAAACATAGAAATGAGATGCGATATCGCGTTTTAAGAAGCATTAGAACTCTATTGCTACGATAGGTAGACATCTGCAAACGCTATTTCCTTGCAAGGAAGTGCCGCATTTACATTCATTTGAAGTGTAGACGAGGAATACATAACACTTCGCAAATCACATTATATCTTACCATGAAACATAGAAATGAGATGCGATATCGCGTTTTAAGAAGCATTAGAAATCTATTGCTACGATACGTAGAAATCTGCAAACGCTATTTCCTTGCAAGGAAGTGTCGCATTTACATTCATTTGAAGCGTAGACGTGAAATACATAACACTTCGCAAATCATATTATATCTTACCATGAAACATAGAAATGAGATGCGATATCGTGTTTTAAGAAGCATTAGAACCCTATCGCTACGATACCTAGACATCTGCAGACGCTATTTCCTTTCAAGGAAGTGTCGCATTTACATTCATTTGAAGTGTAGACGAGGAGTACATAACACTACGCAAATCATATTGTATCTTACCATGAAACATAGAAATGAGATGCGATATCGCGTTTTAAGAAGCATTAGAACTCTATTGCTACGATACCTAGACATCTCCAGACGCTATTTCCTAGCAAGGAAGTGTCGCATTTACATTCATTTGAAGTGTAGACGAGGAATACATAACACTTCGCAAATCATATCATATCTTACCATGAAACATAGAAATGAGATGCGATATCGCGTTAAGAAACATTAGAACCCTATTGCTGCGATAGGTAGACATCTGCAAACGCTATTTCCTTGCAAGGAAGTGTCGCATTTACATTCATTTGAAGTGTAGACTAGGAATACATAACACTTCGCAAATCATATTATATCTTACCATGAAACATAGAAATGAGATGCGATATCGCGTTTTAAGAATCATAAGATCTCTATTGCTACGATACGTAGACATCTGCAAACGCTATTTTCTTGCAAGGAAGTGCCGCATTTACATTCATTTGAAGTGTAGACGAGGAATACATAACACTTCGCAAATCACATTATATCTTACCATGAAACATAGAAATGAGATGCGATATCGCGTTTTAAGAAGCATTAGAAATCTATTGCTACGATACGTAGAAATCTGCAAACGCTATTTCCTTGCAAGGAAGTGTCGCATTTACATTCATTTGAAGTGTAGACGAGGAGTACATGACACTTCGCAAATCATATTATATCTTACCATGAAACATAGAAATGAGATGCGATATCGCGTTTTAAGAATCATAAGATCTCTATTGCTACGATACGTAGACATCTGCAAACGCTATTTTCTTGCAAGGAAGTGCCGCATTTACATTCATTTGAAGTGTAGACGAGGAATACATAACACTTCGCAAATCACATTATATCTTACCATGAAACATAGAAATGAGATGCGATATCGCGTTTTAAGAAGCATTAGAAATCTATTGCTACGATACGTAGAAATCTGCAAACGCTATTTCCTTGCAAGGAAGTGTCGCATTTACATTCATTTGAAGTGTAGACTAGGAATACATAACACTTCGCAAATCATATTATATCTTACCATGAAACATAGAAATGAGATGCGATATCGCGTTTTAAGAAGCATTAGAACTCTATTGCTACGATAGGTAGACATCTGCAAACGCTATTTCCTTGCAAGGAAGTGTCGCATTTACATTCATTTGAAGTGTAGACGAGGGATACATAACACTTCGCAAATCACATTATATCTTACCATGAAACATAGAAATGAGATGCGATATCGCGTTTTAAGAATCATAAGAACTCTATTGCTACGATACGTAGACATCTGCAAACGCTATTTCCTTGCAAGGAAGTGTCGCATTTACATTCATTTGAATCGTAGACGTGGAATGCATAACACTTCGCAAATCATATTATATCTTACCATGAAACATAGAAATGAGATGCGATATCGCGTTTTAAGAAGCATTAGAACTCTATTGCTACGATAGGTAGACATCTGCAAACGCTATTTCCTTGCAAGGAAGTGCCGCATTTACATTCATTTGAAGTGTAGACTAGGAATACATAACACTTCGCAAATCATATTATATCTTACCATGAAACATAGAAATGAGATGCGATATCGCGTTTTAAGAAGCATTAGAACTCTATTGCTACGATAGGTAGACATCTGCAAACGCTATTTCCTTGCAAGGAAGTGTCGCATTTACATTCATTTGAATCGTAGACGAGGAATGCATAACACTTCGCAAACCATATTATATCTTACCATGAAACATAGAAATGAGATGCGATATCGCGTTTTAAGAATCATATGAACTCTATTGCTACGATACGTAGACATATGCAAACGCTATTTCCTTGCAAGGAAGTGTCGCATTTACATTCATTTGAATCGTAGACGAGGAATGCATAACACTTCGCAATGAATATTATACCTTAACATTAAACATAGAAATGAGATGCGATATCGCGTTTTAAGAAGCATTAGAAATCTATTGCTACGATACGTAGAAATCTGCAAACGCTATTTCCTTGCAAGGAAGTGTCGCATTTACATTCATTTGAAGTGTAGACTAGGAATACATAACACTTCGCAAATCATATTATATCTTACCATGAAACATAGAAATGAGATGCGATATCGCGTTTTAAGAAGCATTAGAACTCTATTGCTACGATAGGTAGACATCTGCAAACGCTATTTCCTTGCAAGGAAGTGTCGCATTTACATTCATTTGAAGTGTAGACGAGGGATACATAACACTTCGCAAATCACATTATATCTTACCATGAAACATAGAAATGAGATGCGATATCGCGTTTTAAGAATCATAAGAACTCTATTGCTACGATACGTAGACATCTGCAAACGCTATTTCCTTGCAAGGAAGTGTCGCATTTACATTCATTTGAATCGTAGACGTGGAATGCATAACACTTCGCAAATCATATTATATCTTACCATGAAACATAGAAATGAGATGCGATATCGCGTTTTAAGAAGCATTAGAACTCTATTGCTACGATAGGTAGACATCTGCAAACGCTATTTCCTTGCAAGGAAGTGCCGCATTTACATTCATTTGAAGTGTAGACGAGGAATACATAACACTTCGCAAATCACATTATATCTTACCATGAAACATAGAAATGAGATGCGATATCGCGTTTTAAGAAGCATTAGAAATCTATTGCTACGATACGTAGAAATCTGCAAACGCTATTTCCTTGCAAGGAAGTGTCGCATTTACATTCATTTGAAGTGTAGACGTGAAATACATAACACTTCGCAAATCATATTATATCTTACCATGAAACATAGAAATGAGATGCGATATCGCGTTTTAAGAAGCATTAGAACTCTATTGCTACGATAGGTAGACATCTGCAAACGCTATTTCCTTGCAAGGAAGTGCCGCATTTACATTCATTTGAAGTGTAGACGAGGAATACATAACACTTCGCAAATCATATTATATCTTACCATGAAACATAGAAATGAGATGCGATATCGCGTTTTAAGAAGCATTAGAACTCTATCGCTACGATACCTAGACATCTGCAGACGCTATTTCCTTTCAAGGAAGTGTCGCATTTACATTCATTTGAAGTGTAGACGAGGAGTACATAACACTACGCAAATCATATTGTATCTTACCATGAAACATAGAAATGAGATGCGATATCGCGTTTTAAGAAGCATTAGAACTCTATTGCTACGATACCTAGACATCTGCAGACGCTATTTCCTAGCAAGGAAGTGTCGCATTTACATTCATTTGAAGTGTAGACGAGGAATACATGACACTTCGCAAATCATATTATATCTTACCATGAAACATAGAAAAGAGATGCGATATCGCGTTTTAAGAATCATAAGATCTCTATTGCTACGATACGTAGACATCTGCAAACGCTATTTTCTTGCAAGGAAGTGCCGCATTTACATTCATTTGAAGTGTAGACGAGGAATACATAACACTTCGCAAATCACATTATATCTTACCATGAAACATAGATTTGAGATGCGATATCGCGTTTTAAGAAGCATTAGAAATCTATTGCTACGATACGTAGAAATCTGCAAACGCTATTTCCTTGCAAGGAAGTGTCGCATTTACATTCATTTGAAGTGTAGACTAGGAATACATAACACTTCGCAAATCATATTATATCTTACCATGAAACATAGAAATGAGATGCGATATCGCGTTTTAAGAAGCATTAGAACTCTATTGCTACGATAGGTAGACATCTGCAAACGCTATTTCCTTGCAAGGAAGTGTCGCATTTACATTCATTTGAAGTGTAGACGAGGGATACATAACACTTCGCAAATCACATTATATCTTACCATGAAACATAGAAATGAGATGCGATATCGCGTTTTAAGAATCATAAGAACTCTATTGCTACGATACGTAGACATCTGCAAACGCTATTTCCTTGCAAGGAAGTGTCGCATTTACATTCATTTGAATCGTAGACGTGGAATGCATAACACTTCGCAAATCATATTATATCTTACCATGAAACATAGAAATGAGATGCGATATCGCGTTTTAAGAAGCATTAGAACTCTATTGCTACGATAGGTAGACATCTGCAAACGCTATTTCCTTGCAAGGAAGTGCCGCATTTACATTCATTTGAAGTGTAGACGAGGAATACATAACACTTCGCAAATCACATTATATCTTACCATGAAACATAGAAATGAGATGCGATATCGCGTTTTAAGAAGCATTAGAAATCTATTGCTACGATACGTAGAAATCTGCAAACGCTATTTCCTTGCAAGGAAGTGTCGCATTTACATTCATTTGAAGTGTAGACGTGAAATACATAACACTTCGCAAATCATATTATATCTTACCATGAAACATAGAAATGAGATGCGATATCGCGTTTTAAGAAGCATTAGAACTCTATTGCTACGATAGGTAGACATCTGCAAACGCTATTTCCTTGCAAGGAAGTGCCGCATTTACATTCATTTGAAGTGTAGACGAGGAATACATAACACTTCGCAAATCATATTATATCTTACCATGAAACATAGAAATGAGATGCGATATCGCGTTTTAAGAAGCATTAGAACTCTATCGCTACGATACCTAGACATCTGCAGACGCTATTTCCTTTCAAGGAAGTGTCGCATTTACATTCATTTGAAGTGTAGACGAGGAGTACATAACACTACGCAAATCATATTGTATCTTACCATGAAACATAGAAATGAGATGCGATATCGCGTTTTAAGAAGCATTAGAACTCTATTGCTACGATACCTAGACATCTGCAGACGCTATTTCCTAGCAAGGAAGTGTCGCATTTACATTCATTTGAAGTGTAGACGAGGAATACATGACACTTCGCAAATCATATTATATCTTACCATGAAACATAGAAAAGAGATGCGATATCGCGTTTTAAGAATCATAAGATCTCTATTGCTACGATACGTAGACATCTGCAAACGCTATTTCCTTGCAAGGAAGTGTCGCATTTACATTCATTTGAAGTGTAGACGAGGAATACATAACACTTCGCAAATCATATCATATCTTACCATGAAACATAGAAATGAGATGCGATATCGCGTTAAGAAACATTAGAACCCTATTGCTGCGATAGGTAGACATCTGCAAACGCTATTTCCTTGCAAGGAAGTGTCGCATTTACATTCATTTGAAGTGTAGACTAGGAATACATAACACTTCGCAAATCATATTATATCTTACCATGAAACATAGAAATGAGATGCGATATCGCGTTTTAAGAAGCATTAGAACTCTATTGCTACGATAGGTAGACATCTGCAAACGCTATTTCCTTGCAAGGAAGTGCCGCATTTACATTCATTTGAAGTGTAGACGAGGAATACATAACACTTCGCAAATCACATTATATCTTACCATGAAACATAGAAATGAGATGCGATATCGCGTTTTAAGAAGCATAAGAACCCTATTGCTACGATACGTAGACATCTGCAAACGCTATTTCCTTGCAAGGAAGTGTCGCATTTACATTCATTTGAATCGTAGACGTGGAATGCATAACACTTCGCAAATCAAATTATATCTTACCATGAAACATAGAAATGAGATGCGATATCGCGTTTTAAGAAGCATTAGAACTCTATTGCTACGATAGGTAGACATCTGCAAACGCTATTTCCTTGCAAGGAAGTGCCGCATTTACATTCATTTGAAGTGTAGACGAGGAATACATAACACTTCGCAAATCACATTATATCTTACCATGAAACATGGAAATGAGATGCGATATCGCGTTTTAAGAAGCATTAGAAATCTATTGCTACGATACGTAGAAATCTGCAAACGCTATTTCCTTGCAAGGAAGTGTCGCATTTACATTCATTTGAAGTGTAGACTAGGAATACATAACACTTCGCAAATCATATTATATCTTACCATGAAACATAGAAATGAGATGCGATATCGCGTTTTAAGAAGCATTAGAACTCTATTGCTACGATAGGTAGACATCTGCAAACGCTATTTCCTTGCAAGGAAGTGTCGCATTTACATTCATTTGAAGTGTAGACGTGGAATACATAACACTTCGCAAATCACATTATATCTTACCATGAAACATAGAAATGAGATGCGATATCGCGTTTTAAGAATCATAAGAACTCTATTGCTACGATACGTAGACATCTGCAAACGCTATTTCCTTGCAAGGAAGTGTCGCATTTACATTCATTTGAATCGTAGACGTGGAATGCATAACACTTCGCAAATCATATTATATCTTACCATGAAACATAGAAATGAGATGCGATATCGCGTTTTAAGAAGAATTAGAACTCTATTGCTACGATAGGTAGACATCTGCAAACGCTATTTCCTTGCAAGGAAGTGCCGCATTTACATTCATTTGAAGTGTAGACGAGGAATACATAACACTTCGCAAATCACATTATATCTTACCATGAAACATAGAAATGAGATGCAATATCGCGTTTTAAGAAGCATTAGAAATCTATTGCTACGATACGTAGAAATCTGCAAACGCTATTTCCTTGCAAGGAAGTGTCGCATTTACATTCATTTGAAGTGTAGACGTGAAATACATAACACTTCGCAAATCATATTATATCTTACCATGAAACATAGAAATGAGATGCGATATCGCGTTTTAAGAAGCACTAGAACTCTATTGCTACGATAGGTAGACATCTGCAAACGCTATTTCCTTGCAAGGAAGTGCCGCATTTACATTCATTTGAAGTGTAGACGAGGAATACATAACACTTCGCAAATCACATTATATCTTACCATGAAACATAGAAATGAGATGCGATATCGCGTTTTAAGAAGCATTAGAAATCTATTGCTACGATACGTAGAAATCTGCAAACGCTATTTCCTTGCAAGGAAGTGTCGCATTTACATTCATTTGAAGTGTAGACGTGAAATACATAACACTTCGCAAATCATATTATATCTTACCATGAAACATAGAAATGAGATGCGATATCGCGTTTTAAGAAGCATTAGAACCCTATCGCTACGATACCTAGACATCTGCAGACGCTATTTCCTTTCAAGGAAGTGTCGCATTTACATTCATTTGAAGTGTAGACGAGGAGTACATAACACTACGCAAATCATATTGTATCTTACCATGAAACATAGAAATGAGATGCGATATCGCGTTTTAAGAAGCATTAGAACTCTATTGCTACGATACCTAGACATCTCCAGACGCTATTTCCTAGCAAGGAAGTGTCGCATTTACATTCATTTGAAGTGTAGACGAGGAATACATGACACTTCGCAAATCATATTATATCTTACCATGAAACATAGAAATGAGATGCGATATCGCGTTTTAAGAATCATAAGATCTCTATTGCTACGATACGTAGACATCTGCAAACGCTATTTCCTTGCAAGGAAGTGTCGCATTTACATTCATTTGAAGTGTAGACGAGGAATACATAACACTTCGCAAATCATATCATATCTTACCATGAAACATAGAAATGAGATGCGATATCGCGTTAAGAAACATTAGAACCCTATTGCTGCGATAGGTAGACATCTGCAAACGCTATTTCCTTGCAAGGAAGTGTCGCATTTACATTCATTTGAAGTGTAGACTAGGAATACATAACACTTCGCAAATCATATTATATCTTACCATGAAACATAGAAATGAGATGCGATATCGCGTTTTAAGAAGCATTAGAACTCTATTGCTACGATAGGTAGACATCTGCAAACGCTATTTCCTTGCAGGGAAGTGTCGCATTTACATTCATTTGAATCGTAGACGAGGAATGCATAACACTTCGCAATGAATATTATATCTTATAATGAAACATAGAAATTAGATGCGATATCGCGTTTTAAGAAGCATTAGAAATCTATTGCTACGATACTTAGACATCTGCAAACGCTATTTCTTTGCAAGGAAGCGTTGCATTTACATTCATTTGAAGTGTAGACGAGGAATACATAACACTTCGCAAATCATATTATATCTTACCATGAAACATAGAAATGAGATGCGATATCGCGTTTTAAGAAGCATTAGAACTCTATTGCTACGATAGGTAGACATCTGCAAACGCTATTTCCTTGCAAGGAAGTGCCGCATTTACATTCATTTGAAGTGTAGACGAGGAATACATAACACTTCGCAAATCACATTATATCTTACCATGAAACATAGAAATGAGATGCGATATCGCGTTTTGAGAATCATAAGATCTCTATTGCTACGATACGTAGACATATGCAAACGCTATTTCCTTGCAAGGAAGTGTCGCATTTACATTCATTTGAAGTGTAGACTAGGAATACATAACACTTCGCAAATCATATTATATCTTACCATGAAACATAGAAATGAGATGCGATATCGCGTTTTAAGAAGCATTAGAACTCTATTGCTACGATAGGTAGACATCTGCAAACGCTATTTCCTTGCAGGGAAGTGTCGCATTTACATTCATTTGAAGTGTAGACGAGGAATACATAACACTTCGCAAATCACATTATATCTTACCATGAAACATAGAAATGAGATGCGATATCGCGTTTTAAGAATCATAAGAACTCTATTGCTACGATACGTAGACATCTGCAAACGCTATTTCCTTGCAAGGAAGTGTCGCATTTACATTCATTTGAATCGTAGACGTGGAATGCATAACACTTCGCAAATCATATTATATCTTACCATGAAACATAGAAATGAGATGCGATATCGCGTTCTAAGAAGCATTAGAACTCTATTGCTACGATAGGTAGACATCTGCAAACGCTATTTCCTTGCAAGGAAGTGCCGCATTTACATTCATTTGAAGTGTAGACGAGGAATACATAACACTTCGCAAATCACATTATATCTTACCATGAAACATAGAAATGAGATGCGATATCGCGTTAAGAAACATTAGAACCCTGTTGCTGCGGTAGGTAGACATCTGCAAACGCTATTTCCTTGCAAGGAAGTGTCGCATTTACATTCATTTGAATCGTATACGAGGAATGCATAACACTTCGCAATGAATATTATATCTTATCATGAAACATAGTTATGAGATGCAATATCTCGTTTTAAGTTGCATTTGAACTCTATTGCTACGATACCTAGACATCTGCAGACGCTATTTCCTAGCAAAGAAGTGTCGCATTTACATCCATTTGAAGTGTAGACGAGGAATACATGACACTTCGCAATGAATATTATACCTTAACATTAAACATAGAAATGAGATGCGATATCGCGTTTTAAGAATCATAAGAACACTATTGCTACGATACGTAGACATCTGCAAACGCTATTTCCTTGCAAGGAAGTGTCGCATTTACATTCATTTGAATCGTAGACGAGGAATGCATAACACTTCGCAAATCATATTATATCTTACCATGAAACATAGAAATGAGATGCGATATCGCGTTTTAAGAAGCATTAGAACTCTATTGCTACGATAGGTAGACATCTGCAAACGCTATTTCCTTGCAAGGAAGTGCCGCATTTACATTCATTTGAAGTGTAGACGAGGAATACATAACACTTCGCAAATCACATTATATCTTACCATGAAACATAGAAATGAGATGCTATATCGCGTTTTAAGAATCATAAGATCTCTATTGCTACGATACGTAGACATCAGCAAACGCTATTTCCTTGCAAGGAAGTGTCGCATTTACATTCATTTGAATCGTAGACGAGGAATGCATAACACTTCGCAATGAATATTATACCTTAACATTAAACATAGAAATGAGATGCGATATCGCGTTTTAAGAAGCATTGGAACCCTATTGCTACGATACCTAGACATCTGCAGACGCTATTTCCTAGCAAGGAAGTGTCGCATTTACATTCATTTGAAGTGTAGACGAGGAATACATGACACTTCGCAGATCATATTATATCTTACCATGAAACATAGAAATGAGATGCGATATCGCGTTTTAAGAATCATAAGATCTCTATTGCTACGATACGTAGACATCTGCAAACGCCATTTCCTTGCAAGGAAGTGTCGCATTTACATTCATTTGAAGTGTAGACGAGGAGTACATAACACTTCGCAAATCATATCATATCTTACCATGAAACATAGAAATGAGATGCGATATCGCGTTAAGAAACATTAGAACCCTATTGCTGCGATAGGTAGACATCTGCAAACGCTATTTCCTTGCAAGGAAGTGTCGCATTTACATTCATTTGAAGTGTAGACGAGGAATACATAACACTTCGCAAATCATATCATATCTTACCATGAAACATAGAAATGAGATCCGATATCGCGTTAAGAAACATTAGAACCCTATTGCTGCGATAGGTGGACATCTGCAAACGCTATTTCCTTGCAAGGAAGTGTCGCATTTACATTCATTTGAAGTGTAGACGAGGAATACATAACACTTCGCAAATCATATCATATCTTACCATGAAACATAGAAATGAGATTCGATATCGCGTTAAGAAACATTAGAACCCTATTGCTGCGATAGGTAGACATCTGCAAACGCTATTTCCTTGCAAGGAAGTGTTGCATTTACATTCATTTAAATCGTATACGAGGAATGCATAACACTTCGCAATGAATATTATATCTTATCATGAAACATAGATATGAGATGCAATATCTCGTTTTAAGTAGCATTTGAACCCTATTGCTACGATACCTAGACATCTGCAGACGCTATTTCCTAGCAAAGAAGTGTCGCATTTACATCCATTTGAAGTGTAGACGAGGAATACATGACACTTCGCAAATCATATTATATCTTACGATGAAACATAGAAATGAGATGCGGTGTCGCGCTTTAAGAAGCAATAGAACCCTATCGCTACGACACCTAGACATCTGCAGACGCTATTTCCTAGCAAGGAAGTGTCGCATTTACATTCATTTGAAGTGTAGACGAGGAATACATAACACTTCGCAAATCATATTATATCTTACCATGAAACATAGAAATGAGATGCGATATCGCGTTTTAAGAAGCATTAGAAATCTATTGCTACGATACGTAGAAATCTGCAAACGCTATTTCCTTGCAAGTAAGTGTCGCATTTACATTCATTTGAAGTGTAGACGAGAAATACGTAACACTTCGCACATCATATTATATCTTACCATGAAACATAGAAATGAGATGCGATATCGCGTTTTAAGAAGCATTAGAACTCTATCGCTACGATACCTAGACATCTGCAGACGCTATTTCCTTTCAAGGAAGTGTCGCATTTACATTCATTTGAAGTGTAGACGAGGAGTACATAACACTACGCAAATCATATTATATCTTACCATGAATCGTAGAAATGAGATGCGATATCGCGTTTTAAAGAGCATTAGAACTCTATTGCTACGATACCTAGACATCTGCAGACGCTATTTCCTAGCAAGGAAGTGTCGCATTTACATTCATTTGAAGTGTAGACGAGGAATACATGACACTTCGCAAATCATATTATGTCTTACCATGAAACATAGAAATGAGATGCGATATCGCGTTTTAAGAAGCATTAGAAATCTATTGCCACGATACGTAGAAATCTGCAAACGCTACTTCCTTGCAAGGAAGTGTCGCTTTTACATTCATTTGAAGTGTAGACGAGGAATAAATAACACTTAGCAAATCATATTATATCTTACCATGAAACATAGAAATGAGATGCGATATCGCGTTTCAAGAAGCATTAGAACTCTATCGCTACGACAGGTAGACATCTGCAAACGCTATTTCCTTGCAAGGAAGTGTCGCATTTACATTCATTTGAAGTGTAGACGAGGAATAAATAACACTTCGCAAATCATATTATATCTTACCATGAAACATAGAAATGAGATGCGATATCGCGTTTTAAGAAGCATTAGAACTCTATCGCTACGATACTTAGACATCTGCAGACGCTATTTCCTAGCAAGGAAGTGTCGCATTTACATTCATCTGAAGTGTAGACGAGGAATACGTAACACTTCGCAAATCACATTATATCTTACCATGAAACATAGAAATGAGATGCGATATCGCGTTTTAAAAAGCATTAGAAATCTATTGCTACGATACGTAGAAATCTGCAAACGCTATTTCCTTGCAAGGAAGTGTCGCATTTACATCCATTTGAAGTGTAGACGAGAAATACATAACACTTCGCAAATCATATTATATCTTACCATGAAACATAGAAATGAGATGCGATATCGCGTTTTAAGAAGCATTAGAAATCTATTGCTACGATACGTAGAAATCTGTAAACGCTATTTCCTTGCAAGGAAGTGTCGCATTTACATCCATTTGAAGTGTAGACGAGAAATACATAACACTTCGCAAATCATATTATATCTTACCATGAAACATAGAAATGAGATGCGATATCGCGTTTTAAGAAGCATTAGAACTCTATTGCTACGATACGTAGACATCTGGAAACGCTATTTCCTAGCGAGGAAGTGTCGCATTTACATTCATTTGAAGTGCAGACGAGGAATACATAACTCTTCGCAAATCATATTATATCTTACCATGAAACATAGAAATGAGATGCGATATCGCGTTTTAAGAAGAATTAGAATTCTATTGCTACGATAGGTAGACACCTGCAAACGCTATTTTCTAGCGAGGAAGTGTCGCATTTACATTCATTTGAAGTGTAGACGAGGAATACATGACACTTCGCAAATCATATTATATCTTACGATGAAACATAGAAATGAGATGCGATATCGCGTTTTAAGAAGCATTATAACCCTATTGCTGCGATAGGTAGACATCTGCAAACGCTATTTCCTTGCAAGGAAGTGTCGCATTTACATTCATTTGAAGTGTAGACGAGGAATACATAACACTTCGCAAATCATATCATATCTTACCATGAAACATAGAAATGAGATTCGATATCGCGTTAAGAAACATTAGAACCCTATTGCTGCGATAGGTAGACATCTGCAAACGCTATTTCCTTGCAAGGAAGTGTCGCATTTACATTCATTTAAATCGTATACGAGGAATGCATAACACTTCGCAATGAATATTATATCTTATCATGAAACATAGATATGAGATGCAATATCTCGTTTTAAGTAGCATTTGAACTCTATTGCTACGATACCTAGACATCTGCAGACGCTATTTCCTAGCAAAGAAGTGTCGCATTTACATCCATTTGAAGTGTAGGCGAGGAATACATGACACTTCGCAAATCATATTATATCTTACGATGAAACATAGAAATGAGATGCGGTGTCGCGCTTTAAGAAGCAATAGAACCCTATCGCTACGACACCTAGACATCTGCAGACGCTATTTCCTAGCAAGGAAGTGTCGCATTTACATTCATTTGAAGTGTAGACGAGGAATACATAACACTTCGCAAATCATATTATATCTTACCATGAAACATAGAAATGAGATGCGATATCGCGTTTTAAGAAGCATTAGAAATCTATTGCTACGATACGTAGAAATCTGCAAACGCTATTTCCTTGCAAGTAAGTGTCGCATTTACATTCATTTGAAGTGTAGACGAGGAATAAATAACACTTCGCAAATCATATTATATCTTACCATGAAACATAGAAATGAGATGCGATATCGCGTTTTAAGAAGCATTAGAACTCTATCGCTACGATACTTAGACATCTGCAGACGCTATTTCCTAGCAAGGAAGTGTCGCTTTTACATTCATTTGAAGTGTAGACGAGGAATACGTAACACTTCGCAAATCACATTATATCTTACCATGAAACATAGAAATGAGATGCGATATCGCGTTTTAAGAAGCATTAGAACTCTATTGCTGCGATACCTAGACATCTGCAGACGCTATTTCCTAGCAAGGAAGTGTCGCATTTACATTCATTTGAAGTGTAGACGAGGAATACATGACACTTCGCAAATCATATTATATCTTCCCATGAAACATAGAAATGAGATGCGATATCGCGTTTTAAGAAGCATTTGAACTCTATTGCTTCGATACGTAGACATCTGCAAACGCTATTTCCTTGCAAGGAAGTGTCGCATTTACATTCACTTGAATCGTAGACGAGGAATGCATAACACTTCGCAATGAATATTATATCTTATCATGAAGCATAGATATGAGATGCAATATCTCGTTTTAAGAAGCATTTGAACTCTATCGCTACGATACCTAGACATCTGCAGACGCTATTTCCTAGCAAGGAAGTGTCGCATTCACATTCATTTGAAGTGTAGACGAGGAATACATAACACTTCGCAAATCATATTATATCTTACCATGAAACATAGAAATGAGATGCGATATCGCGTTTTAAAAATCATAAGAACTCTATTGCTACGATACGTAGACATCTGCAGACGCTATTTCCTAGCAAGGAAGTGTCGCATTTACATTCATTTGAAGTGTAGACGAGGAATACGTAACACTTCGCAAATCACATTATATCTTACCATGAAACATAGAAATGAGATGCGATATCGCGTTTTAAGAAGCATTAGAACTCTATTGCTGCGATACCTAGACATCTGCAGACGCTATTTCCTAGCAAGGAAGTGTCGCATTTACATTCATTTGAAGTGTAGACGAGGAATACATGACACTTCGCAAATCATATTATATCTTCCCATGAAACATAGAAATGAGATGCGATATCGCGTTTTAAGAAGCATTTGAACTCTATTGCTACGATACGTAGATATTGTGCAAACGCTATTTCCTTGCAAGGAAGCGTCGCATTTACTTTCATTTGAATCGTAGACGAGGAATGCATAACACTTCGCAATGAATATTATATCTTACCATGAAACATAGATATGAGATGCGATATCGCGTTTTAAGAAGCATTTGAACTCTATTGCTTCGATACGTAGACATCTGCAAACGCTATTTCCTTGCAAGGAAGTGTCGCATTTACATTCACTTGAATCGTAGACGAGGAATGCATAACACTTCGCAATGAATATTATATCTTATCATGAAACATAGATATGAGATGCAATATCTCGTTTTAAGAAGCATTTGAACTCTATCGCTACGATACCTAGACATCTGCAGACGCTATTTCCTAGCAAGGAAGTGTCGCATTCACATTCATTTGAAGTGTAGACGAGGAATACATAACACTTCGCAAATCATATTATATCTTACCATGAAACATAGAAATGAGATGCGATATCGCGTTTTAAGAATCATATGAACTCTATTGCTACGATACGTAGATATCTGCAAACGCTATTTCCTTGCAAGGAAGCGTCGCATTTACTTTCATTTGAATCGTAGACGAGGAATGCATAACACTTCGCAATGAATATTATATCTTATCATGAAACATAGATATGAGATGCGATATCGCGTTTTAAGAAGCATTAGAACTCTATTGCTACGATAGGTAGACATATGCAAACGCTATTTCCTTGCAAGGAAGTGTCGCATTTACATTCATGTGAAGTGTAGACGAGGCATACAAAACACTTCGCAAATCATATTATATCTTACCATGAAACATAGAAATGAGATGCGATATCGCGTTTTAAGAAGCATTAGAACTCTATTGCTACGATACCTAGACATCTGCAAACGCTATTTCCTTGCAAGGAAGTGTCGCATTTACATTCATTTGAATCGTAGACGAGGAATGCATAACACTTCGCAATGAATATTATATATTATCATGCAACATAGATATGAGATGCGATATCGCGTTTTAAGAAGCATTAGAAGCCTATTGCTACGATACGTAGACATCTGCAGACGCTATTTCCTAGCGAGGAAGTGTCGCATTTACATTCATTTGAAGTGCAGACGAGGAATACATAACTCTTCGCAAATCATATTATATCTTACCATGAACCATAGAAATGAGATGCGATATCGCGTTTTAACAATCATAAGAACTCTATTGCTTCGATACGTAGACATCTGCAAACGCTATTTCCTGGCAAGGAAGTGTCGCATTTACATTCATTTGAAGTGTAGACGAGAAATACATAACACTTCGCAAATCACATTATATCTTACCATGAAACATAGAAATGAGATGCGATATCGCGTTTTAAGAATCATAAGAACTCTATTGCTACGATACGTAGACACCTGCAAACGCTATTTCCTAGCGAGGAAGTGTCGCATTTACATTCATTTGAAGTGTAGACGAGGAATACATAACACGTCGCAAATCACATTATATCTTACCATGAACCATAGAAATGAGATTCGATATCGCGTTTTAAGAAGCATTAGAACTCTATTGCTACGGTAGGTAGACATCTGCAAACGCTATTTCCTAGCGAGGAAGTGTCGCATTCACATTCATTTGAAGTGTAGACGATGAATACATAACACTTCGCAAATCATATTGCATCTTACCATGAAACATAGAAATGAGATGCGATATCGCGTTTTAGGAAGCATTAGAACTCTATCGCTACGATACCTAGACATCTGCAGACGCTATTTCCTAGCAAGGAAATGTCGCATTTAGATTCATTTGAAGTGTAGACGAGGCATACATAACACTTCGCAAATCATATTATATCTTACCATGAAACATAGAAATGAGATGCGATATCGCGTTTTAAGAATCATATGAACTCTATTGCTACGATACGTAGGTATCTGCAAACGCTATTGCCTTGCAAGGAAGTGTCGCATTTACTTTCATTTGAATCGTAGACGAGGAATACATAACACTTCGCAAATCACATTATATCTTACCATGAAACATAGAAATGAGATGCTATATCGCGTTTTAAGAATCATAAGATCTCTATTGCTACGATACGTAGACATCAGCAAACGCTATTTCCTTGCAAGGAAGTGTCGCATTTACATTCATTTGAATCGTAGACGAGGAATGCATAACACTTCGCAATGAATATTATACCTTAACATTAAACATAGAAATGAGATGCGATATCGCGTTTTAAGAAGCATTGGAACCCTATTGCTACGATACCTAGACATCTGCAGACGCTATTTCCTAGCAAGGAAGTGTCGCATTTACATTCATTTGAAGTGTAGACGAGGAATACATGACACTTCGCAGATCATATTATATCTTACCATGAAACATAGAAATGAGATGCGATATCGCGTTTTAAGAATCATAAGATCTCTATTGCTACGATACGTAGACATCTGCAAACGCCATTTCCTTGCAAGGAAGTGTCGCATTTACATTCATTTGAAGTGTAGACGAGGAGTACATAACACTTCGCAAATCATATCATATCTTACCATGAAACATAGAAATGAGATGCGATATCGCGTTAAGAAACATTAGAACCCTATTGCTGCGATAGGTAGACATCTGCAAACGCTATTTCCTTGCAAGGAAGTGTCGCATTTACATTCATTTGAAGTGTAGACGAGGAATACATAACACTTCGCAAATCATATCATATCTTACCATGAAACATAGAAATGAGATCCGATATCGCGTTAAGAAACATTAGAACCCTATTGCTGCGATAGGTGGACATCTGCAAACGCTATTTCCTTGCAAGGAAGTGTCGCATTTACATTCATTTGAAGTGTAGACGAGGAATACATAACACTTCGCAAATCATATCATATCTTACCATGAAACATAGAAATGAGATTCGATATCGCGTTAAGAAACATTAGAACCCTATTGCTGCGATAGGTAGACATCTGCAAACGCTATTTCCTTGCAAGGAAGTGTTGCATTTACATTCATTTAAATCGTATACGAGGAATGCATAACACTTCGCAATGAATATTATATCTTATCATGAAACATAGATATGAGATGCAATATCTCGTTTTAAGTAGCATTTGAACCCTATTGCTACGATACCTAGACATCTGCAGACGCTATTTCCTAGCAAAGAAGTGTCGCATTTACATCCATTTGAAGTGTAGACGAGGAATACATGACACTTCGCAAATCATATTATATCTTACGATGAAACATAGAAATGAGATGCGGTGTCGCGCTTTAAGAAGCAATAGAACCCTATCGCTACGACACCTAGACATCTGCAGACGCTATTTCCTAGCAAGGAAGTGTCGCATTTACATTCATTTGAAGTGTAGACGAGGAATACATAACACTTCGCAAATCATATTATATCTTACCATGAAACATAGAAATGAGATGCGATATCGCGTTTTAAGAAGCATTAGAAATCTATTGCTACGATACGTAGAAATCTGCAAACGCTATTTCCTTGCAAGTAAGTGTCGCATTTACATTCATTTGAAGTGTAGACGAGAAATACGTAACACTTCGCACATCATATTATATTTTACCATGAAACATAGAAATGAGATGCGATATCGCGTTTTAAGAAGCATTAGAACTCTATCGCTACGATACCTAGACATCTGCAGACGCTATTTCCTTTCAAGGAAGTGTCGCATTTACATTCATTTGAAGTGTAGACGAGGAGTACATAACACTACGCAAATCATATTATATCTTACCATGAATCGTAGAAATGAGATGCGATATCGCGTTTTAAAGAGCATTAGAACTCTATTGCTACGATACCTAGACATCTGCAGACGCTATTTCCTAGCAAGGAAGTGTCGCATTTACATTCATTTGAAGTGTAGACGAGGAATACATGACACTTCGCAAATCATATTATGTCTTACCATGAAACATAGAAATGAGATGCGATATCGCGTTTTAAGAAGCATTAGAAATCTATTGCCACGATACGTAGAAATCTGCAAACGCTACTTCCTTGCAAGGAAGTGTCGCTTTTACATTCATTTGAAGTGTAGACGAGGAATAAATAACACTTAGCAAATCATATTATATCTTACCATGAAACATAGAAATGAGATGCGATATCGCGTTTCAAGAAGCATTAGAACTCTATCGCTACGACAGGTAGACATCTGCAAACGCTATTTCCTTGCAAGGAAGTGTCGCATTTACATTCATTTGAAGTGTAGACGAGGAATAAATAACACTTCGCAAATCATATTATATCTTACCATGAAACATAGAAATGAGATGCGATATCGCGTTTTAAGAAGCATTAGAACTCTATCGCTACGATACTTAGACATCTGCAGACGCTATTTCCTAGCAAGGAAGTGTCGCATTTACATTCATCTGAAGTGTAGACGAGGAATACGTAACACTTCGCAAATCACATTATATCTTACCATGAAACATAGAAATGAGATGCGATATCGCGTTTTAAAAAGCATTAGAAATCTATTGCTACGATACGTAGAAATCTGCAAACGCTATTTCCTTGCAAGGAAGTGTCGCATTTACATCCATTTGAAGTGTAGACGAGAAATACATAACACTTCGCAAATCATATTATATCTTACCATGAAACATAGAAATGAGATGCGATATCGCGTTTTAAGAAGCATTAGAAATCTATTGCTACGATACGTAGAAATCTGTAAACGCTATTTCCTTGCAAGGAAGTGTCGCATTTACATCCATTTGAAGTGTAGACGAGAAATACATAACACTTCGCAAATCATATTATATCTTACCATGAAACATAGAAATGAGATGCGATATCGCGTTTTAAGAAGCATTAGAACTCTATTGCTACGATACGTAGACATCTGGAAACGCTATTTCCTAGCGAGGAAGTGTCGCATTTACATTCATTTGAAGTGCAGACGAGGAATACATAACTCTTCGCAAATCATATTATATCTTACCATGAAACATAGAAATGAGATGCGATATCGCGTTTTAAGAAGAATTAGAATTCTATTGCTACGATAGGTAGACACCTGCAAACGCTATTTTCTAGCGAGGAAGTGTCGCATTTACATTCATTTGAAGTGTAGACGAGGAATACATGACACTTCGCAAATCATATTATATCTTACGATGAAACATAGAAATGAGATGCGATATCGCGTTTTAAGAAGCATTATAACCCTATTGCTGCGATAGGTAGACATCTGCAAACGCTATTTCCTTGCAAGGAAGTGTCGCATTTACATTCATTTGAAGTGTAGACGAGGAATACATAACACTTCGCAAATCATATCATATCTTACCATGAAACATAGAAATGAGATTCGATATCGCGTTAAGAAACATTAGAACCCTATTGCTGCGATAGGTAGACATCTGCAAACGCTATTTCCTTGCAAGGAAGTGTCGCATTTACATTCATTTAAATCGTATACGAGGAATGCATAACACTTCGCAATGAATATTATATCTTATCATGAAACATAGATATGAGATGCAATATCTCGTTTTAAGTAGCATTTGAACTCTATTGCTACGATACCTAGACATCTGCAGACGCTATTTCCTAGCAAAGAAGTGTCGCATTTACATCCATTTGAAGTGTAGGCGAGGAATACATGACACTTCGCAAATCATATTATATCTTACGATGAAACATAGAAATGAGATGCGGTGTCGCGCTTTAAGAAGCAATAGAACCCTATCGCTACGACACCTAGACATCTGCAGACGCTATTTCCTAGCAAGGAAGTGTCGCATTTACATTCATTTGAAGTGTAGACGAGGAATACATAACACTTCGCAAATCATATTATATCTTACCATGAAACATAGAAATGAGATGCGATATCGCGTTTTAAGAAGCATTAGAAATCTATTGCTACGATACGTAGAAATCTGCAAACGCTATTTCCTTGCAAGTAAGTGTCGCATTTACATTCATTTGAAGTGTAGACGAGGAATACATGACACTTCGCAAATCATATTATATCTTCCCATGAAACATAGAAATGAGATGCGATATCGCGTTTTAAGAAGCATTTGAACTCTATTGCTACGATACGTAGATATTGTGCAAACGCTATTTCCTTGCAAGGAAGCGTCGCATTTACTTTCATTTGAATCGTAGACGAGGAATGCATAACACTTCGCAATGAATATTATATCTTACCATGAAACATAGATATGAGATGCGATATCGCGTTTTAAGAAGCATTTGAACTCTATTGCTTCGATACGTAGACATCTGCAAACGCTATTTCCTTGCAAGGAAGTGTCGCATTTACATTCACTTGAATCGTAGACGAGGAATGCATAACACTTCGCAATGAATATTATATCTTATCATGAAACATAGATATGAGATGCAATATCTCGTTTTAAGAAGCATTTGAACTCTATCGCTACGATACCTAGACATCTGCAGACGCTATTTCCTAGCAAGGAAGTGTCGCATTCACATTCATTTGAAGTGTAGACGAGGAATACATAACACTTCGCAAATCATATTATATCTTACCATGAAACATAGAAATGAGATGCGATATCGCGTTTTAAGAATCATATGAACTCTATTGCTACGATACGTAGATATCTGCAAACGCTATTTCCTTGCAAGGAAGCGTCGCATTTACTTTCATTTGAATCGTAGACGAGGAATGCATAACACTTCGCAATGAATATTATATCTTATCATGAAACATAGATATGAGATGCGATATCGCGTTTTAAGAAGCATTAGAACTCTATTGCTACGATAGGTAGACATATGCAAACGCTATTTCCTTGCAAGGAAGTGTCGCATTTACATTCATGTGAAGTGTAGACGAGGCATACAAAACACTTCGCAAATCATATTATATCTTACCATGAAACATAGAAATGAGATGCGATATCGCGTTTTAAGAAGCATTAGAACTCTATTGCTACGATACCTAGACATCTGCAAACGCTATTTCCTTGCAAGGAAGTGTCGCATTTACATTCATTTGAATCGTAGACGAGGAATGCATAACACTTCGCAATGAATATTATATATTATCATGCAACATAGATATGAGATGCGATATCGCGTTTTAAGAAGCATTAGAAGCCTATTGCTACGATACGTAGACATCTGCAGACGCTATTTCCTAGCGAGGAAGTGTCGCATTTACATTCATTTGAAGTGCAGACGAGGAATACATAACTCTTCGCAAATCATATTATATCTTACCATGAACCATAGAAATGAGATGCGATATCGCGTTTTAACAATCATAAGAACTCTATTGCTTCGATACGTAGACATCTGCAAACGCTATTTCCTGGCAAGGAAGTGTCGCATTTACATTCATTTGAAGTGTAGACGAGAAATACATAACACTTCGCAAATCACATTATATCTTACCATGAAACATAGAAATGAGATGCGATATCGCGTTTTAAGAATCATAAGAACTCTATTGCTACGATACGTAGACACCTGCAAACGCTATTTCCTAGCGAGGAAGTGTCGCATTTACATTCATTTGAAGTGTAGACGAGGAATACATAACACGTCGCAAATCACATTATATCTTACCATGAACCATAGAAATGAGATTCGATATCGCGTTTTAAGAAGCATTAGAACTCTATTGCTACGGTAGGTAGACATCTGCAAACGCTATTTCCTAGCGAGGAAGTGTCGCATTCACATTCATTTGAAGTGTAGACGATGAATACATAACACTTCGCAAATCATATTGCATCTTACCATGAAACATAGAAATGAGATGCGATATCGCGTTTTAGGAAGCATTAGAACTCTATCGCTACGATACCTAGACATCTGCAGACGCTATTTCCTAGCAAGGAAATGTCGCATTTAGATTCATTTGAAGTGTAGACGAGGCATACATAACACTTCGCAAATCATATTATATCTTACCATGAAACATAGAAATGAGATGCGATATCGCGTTTTAAGAATCATATGAACTCTATTGCTACGATACGTAGGTATCTGCAAACGCTATTGCCTTGCAAGGAAGTGTCGCATTTACTTTCATTTGAATCGTAGACGAGGAATGCATAACACTTCGCAAATCATATAATATGTTATCATGAAACATAGATATGAGATGCGATATCGCGTTTTAAGAAGCATTAGAACTCTATTGCTACGATAGGTAGACATCTGCAAACACTATTTCCTAGCAAGGAAATGTCGCATTTACATTCTTTTGAAGTGTAGACGTGAAATACATAACACTTCGCAAATCATATTACATCTTACCATGAAACATAGAAATGAGATGCGATATCGCGTTTAAAGAAGCATTAGAACTCTATTGCTACGATACCTAGACATCTGCAGACGCTATTTCCTAGCAAGGAAGTGTCGCATTTACATTCACTTGAATCGTAGACGAGGAATGCATAACACTTCGCAATGAATATTATATCTTATCATGAAACATAGATATGAGATGCAATATCTCATTTTAAAAAGCATTTGAACTCTATAGCTACGATACCTAGACCTCTGCAGACGCTATTTCCTAGCAAGGAAGTGTCGCATTCACATTCATTTGAAGTGTAGACGTGAAATACATAACACTTCGCAATTCATATTATATCTTACCATGAAACATAGAAATGAGATGCGATATCGCGTTTTAAGAATCATATGAACTCTATTGCTACGATACGTAGGTATCTGCAAACGCTATTTCCTTGCAAGGAAGTGTCGCATTTACTTTCATTTGAATCGTAGACGAGGAATGCATAACACTTCGCAATGAATATTATATCTTATCATGAAACATAGATATGAGATGCGATATGGCGTATTAAGTAGCATTAGAACTCTATTGCTACGATAGGTAGACATCTGCAAACGCTATTTCCTAGCAAGGAAATGTCGCATTTACATTCGTTTGAAGTGTGGACGTGAAATACATAACACTTCGCAAATCATATTGTATCTTACCATGAAACATAGAAATGAAATGCGATATCGCGTTTTAAGAAGCATTAGAACTCTATTGCTACGATAGGTAGACATATGCAAACGCTATTTCCTTGCAAGGAAGTGTCGCATTTACATTCATTTGAAGTGTAGACGAGAAATACATAACACTTCGCAAATCATATTATATCTTACCATGAACCATAGAAATGAGATGCGATATCGCGTTTTAAGAATCATAAGTACTCTATTGCTACGATACGTAGACATCTGCAAACGCTACTTCCTTGCAAGGAAGTGTCGCATTGACATTCATTTGAAGTGCAGACGAGGAATACATAACACTTCGCAAATCATACTATATCTTACCATGAAACATAGGAATTAGATGCGATATCGCGTTTTAAGAAGCATTAGAACTCTATTGCTACGATACCTAGACATCTGCAAACGCTATTTCCTTGCAAGGAAGTGTCGCATTTACATTCATTTGAATCGTAGACGAGGAGTGCATAACACTTCGCAATGAATATTATATATTATAATGCAACATAGATATGAGATGCGATATCGCGTTTTAAGAAGCATTATAACCCTATTGCTGCGATAGGTAGACATCTGCAAACGCTATTTCCTTGCAAGGAAGTGTCGCATTTACATTCATGTGAAGTGTAGACGAGGCATACAAAACACTTCGCAAATCATATTATATCTTACCATGAAACATAGAAATGAGATGCGATATCGCGTTTTAAGAATCATATGAACCCTATTGCTACGATACGTAGATATCTGCAAACGCTATTTCCTTGCAAGGAAGCGTCGCATTTACTTTCATTTGAATCGTAGACGAGGAATGCATAACACTTCGCAATGAATATTATATCTTATCATGAAACATAGATATGAGATGCGATATCGCGTTTTAAGAAGCATTAGAACTCTACTGCTACGATACGTAGACATCTGCAAACGCTATTTCCTAGCAAGGAAATGTCGCATTTACATTCATTTGAAGTGTAGACGAGGAATACATAACACTTCGCAAATCATATTATATCTTACCATGAAACATAGAAATGAGATGCGATATCGCGTTTTAAGAAGCATTAGAAATCTATTGCTACGATACGTAGACATCTGCAAACGCTATTTCTTTGCAAGGAAGTGTCGCATTTACATTCATTTGAAGTGTAGACGTGAAATACATAACACTTCGCAAATCATATTATATCTTACCATGAAACATAGAAATGAGATGCGATATCGCGTTTTAAGAAGCATTAGAACTCTATTGCTACGATAGGTAGACATCTGCAAACGCTATTTCCTAGCGAGGAAGTGTCGCATTCACATTCAATTGAAGTGTAGACGATGAATACATAACACTTCGCAAATCATATTGCATCTTACCATGAAACATAGAAATGAGATGCGATATCGCGTTTTAAGAAGCATTAGAACTCTATCGCTACGATACCTAGACATCTGCAGACGCTATTTCCTAGCAAGGAAATGTCGCATTTAGATTCATTTGAAGTGTAGACGAGACATACATAACACTTCGCAAATCATATTATATCTTACCATGAAACATAGAAATGAGGTGCGATATCGCGTTTTAAGAATCATATGAACTCTATTGCTACGATACATAGGTATCTGCAAACGCTATTTCCTTGCAAGGAAGTGTCGCATTTACTTTCATTTGAATCGTAAACGAGGAATGCATAACACTTCGCAATGAATATTATATCTTATCATGAAACATAGATATGAGATGCGATATCGCGTTTTAAGAAGCATTAGAACTCTATTGCTACGATACGTAGACATCTGCAAACGCTATTTCCTAGCAAGGAAATGTCGCATTTACATTCATTTGAAGTGTAGACGAGGAATACATAACACTTCGCAAATCATATTATATCTTACCATGAAACATAGAAATGAGATGCGATATCGCGTTTTAAGAAGCATTAGAAATCTATTGCTACGATACGTAGACATCTACAAACGCTATTTCCTGGCAAGGAAGTGTCGCATTTACATTCATTTGAAGTGCAGACGAGGAATAAATAACACTTCGCAAATCATATTATATCTTACCATGAAACATAGAAATGAGATGCGATATCGCGTTTTAAGAAGCATTAGAACAATATCGCTGCGATACTTAGACATCTGCAGACGCTATATCCTAGCAAGGAAGTGTCGCATTTACATTCATTTGAAGTGTAGACTAGGAATACGTGACACTTCGCAAAACACATTATATTTTACCATGAAACATAGAAATGAGATGCGATATCGCGTTTTAAGAATCATAAGAACTCTATTGCTACGATACGTAGACATCTGCAAACGCTATTTCCTAGCGAGGAAGTGTCTCATTCACATTCATTTGAAGTGTAGACGAGAAGTACATAACACTACGCAAATCATATTAAATCTTACCATGAATCATAGAAATGAGATGCGATATCGCGTTTTAAAGAGCATTAGAACTCTATTGCTACGATACCTAGACATCTGCAGGTGCTATTTCCTAGCAAGGAAGTGTCGCATTTACATTCATTTGAAGTGTAGACGAGGAATACATAACACTTCGCAAATCATATTTTATCTTACCATGAAACATAGAAATGAGATGCGATATCGCGTTTTAAGGAGCATTTGAACTCTATTGCTTCGATACGTAGACATCTGCAAACGCTATTTCCTTGCAAGGAAGTGTCGCATTTACATTCACTTGAATCGTAGACGAGGAATGCATAACACTTCGCAATGAATATTATATCTTATCATGAAACATAGATATGAGATGCAATATCTCGTTTTAAGAAGCATTTGAACTCTATCGCTACGATACCTAGACATCTGCAGACGCTATTTCCTAGCAAGGAAGTGTCGCATTCACATTCATTTGAAGTGTAGACGAGGAATACATTACACTTCGCAAATCATATTATATCTTACCATGAAACATAGAAATGAGATGCGATATCGCGTTTTAAGAATCATATGGACTCTATTGCTACGATACGTAGATATCTGCAAACGCTATTTCCTTGCAAGGAAGCGTCGCATTTACTTTCATTTGAATCGTAGACGAGGAATGCATAACACTTCGCAATGAATATTATATCTTATCATGAAACATAGATATGAGATGCCATATCGCGTTTTAAGAATCATAAGAACTCTATCGCTACGATACCTAGACATCTGCAGACGCTATTTCCTAGCAAGGAAGTGTCGCATTCACATTCATTTGAAGTGTAGACGAGGAATACATTACACTTCGCAAATCATATTATATCTTACCATGAAACATAGAAATGAGATGCGATATCGCGTTTTAAGAATCATATGGACTCTATTGCTACGATACGTATATATCTGCAAACGCTATTTCCTTGCAAGGAAGCGTCGCATTTACTTTCATTTGAATCGTAGACGAGGAATGCATAACACTTCGCAATGAATATTATATCTTATCATGAAACATAGATATGAGATGCCATATCGCGTTTTAAGAAGCATTAGAAATCTATTGCTACGATACGTAGACATATGCAAGCGCTATTTCCTTGCAAGGAAGTGTCGCATTTACATTCATGTGAAGTGTAGACGAGGCATACAAAACACTTCGCAAATCATATTATATCTTACCATGAAACATAGAAATGAGATGCGATATCGCGTTTTAAGAATCATATGAACCCTATTGCTACGATACGTAGATATCTGCAAACGCTATTTCCTTGCAAGGAAGCGTCGCATTTACTTTCATTTGAATCGTAGACGAGGAATGCATAACACTTCGCAAATCATATTATATCTTACCATGAAACATAGAAATGAGATGCGATATCGCGTTTTAAGAAGCATTAGAACTCTATTGCTACGATAGGTAGACATCTGCAAACGCTATTTCCTACCAAGGATGTGTCGCATTTACATTCATATGAAGTGTAGACGAGGAACACATAACACTTCGCAAATCTTATTATATCTTACCATGAAACATAGGAATGAGATGCGATTTCGCGTTTTAAGAAGCATTAGAACTCTATTGCTACGATACCTAAACATCTGCAAACGCTATTTCCTTGCAAGGAAGTGTCGCATTTACATTCATTTCAATCGTAGACGAAGAATGCATAACACTTCGCAATGAATATTATATCTTATCGTGAAACATAGATATGAGATGCAACATCTCGTTTTAAGAAGCATTTGAACTCTATTGCTACGATACCTAGACATCTGCAGACGCTATTTCCTAGCAAGGAAGAGTCGCATTTACATTCATTTGAAGTGTAGACGAGGAATACATAACACTTCGCAAATCACATTATATCTTACCGTGAAACATAGAAATGAGATGCGATATCGCGTTTTATGAATCATAAGAACTCTATTGCTACGATACGTAGACATCTGCAAACGCTCTTTCCTTGCAAGGAAGTGTCGCATTAACATTCATATGAAGTGTAGACGAGGAATACATAACACTTCGCAAATCATATTATATCTTACCATGAAACATGGAAATGTGGTGCGATATCGCGTTTTAAGAAGCATTAGAACACTATTGCTACGATACGTAGACATCTGCAAACGCTATTTCCTTGCTAGGAAGTGTCGCATTTACATTGATTAGAAGTGTAGACGAGGAATACATAACACTTCGCAAATCATATTATATCTTACTATGAAACATAGAAATGAGATACGATATCGCGTTGTAAGAATCATAAGAACACTATTGCTACGATACGTAGACATCTGCAAACGCTTTTTCCTACCAAGGAAGTGTCGCATTTACATTCATATGAAGTGTAGACGAGGAATACATAACACTTCGCAAATCATATTCTATCTTACCATGAATCATAGAAATGAGATGCAATATCGCGTTTTAAGAAGCATTAGATTTCTATTGCTACGATAGGTAGACATCTGCAAACGCTATTTCCTTGCAAGGAAGTGTCGCATTTACATTCATTTGAATCGTAGACGAGGAATGCATAACACTTCGCAATGAATATTATATATTATCATGAAACGTAGATATGAGATGCGATATCGCGTTTTAAGAAGCATTAGAAATCTATTGCTACGATACCTAGACATCTGCAAAAGCTATTTCCTTGCTAGGAAGTGTCGCATTTACAATCATTTGAAGTGTAGACGAGGAATACATAACACTTCGCAAATCATATTTTATCTTACCATGAAACATAGAAATGAGATGCGATATCGCGTTTTAAGAAGCATTTGAACTCTATTGCTTCGATACGTAGACATCTGCAAACGCTATTTCCTTGCAAGGAAGTGTCGCATTTACATTCACTTGAATCGTAGACGAGGAATGCATAACACTTCGCAATGAATATTATATCTTATCATGAAACATAGATATGAGATGCAATATCTCGTTTTAAGAAGCATTTGAACTCTATCGCTACGATACCTAGACATCTGCAGACGCTATTTCCTAGCAAGGAAGTGTCGCATTCACATTCATTTGAAGTGTAGACGAGGAATACATTACACTTCGCAAATCATATTATATCTTACCATGAAACATAGAAATGAGATGCGATATCGCGTTTTAAGAATCATATGGACTCTATTGCTACGATACGTAGATATCTGCAAACGCTATTTCCTTGCAAGGAAGCGTCGCATTTACTTTCATTTGAATCGTAGACGAGGAATGCATAACACTTCGCAATGAATATTATATCTTATCATGAAACATAGATATGAGATGCCATATCGCGTTTTAAGAATCATAAGAACTCTATCGCTACGATACCTAGACATCTGCAGACGCTATTTCCTAGCAAGGATGTGTCGCATTCACATTCATTTGAAGTGTAGACGAGGAATACATTACACTTCGCAAATCATATTATATCTTACCATGAAACATAGAAATGAGATGCGATATCGCGTTTTAAGAATCATATGGACTCTATTGCTACGATACGTAGATATCTGCAAACGCTATTTCCTTGCAAGGAAGCGTCGCATTTACTTTCATTTGAATCGTAGACGAGGAATGCATAACACTTCGCAATGAATATTATATCTTATCATGAAACATAGATATGAGATGCCATATCGCGTTTTAAGAAGCATTAGAAATCTATTGCTACGATACGTAGACATATGCAAGCGCTATTTCCTTGCAAGGAAGTGTCGCATTTACATTCATGTGAAGTGTAGACGAGGCATACAAAACACTTCGCAAATCATATTATATCTTACCATGAAACATAGAAATGAGATGCGATATCGCGTTTTAAGAATCATATGAACCCTATTGCTACGATACGTAGATATCTGCAAACGCTATTTCCTTGCAAGGAAGCGTCGCATTTACTTTCATTTGAATCGTAGACGAGGAATGCATAACACTTCGCAAATCATATTATATCTTACCATGAAACATAGAAATGAGATGCGATATCGCGTTTTAAGAAGCATTAGAACTCTATTGCTACGATAGGTAGACATCTGCAAACGCTATTTCCTAGCGAGGAAGTGTCGCATTCACATTCATTTGAAGTGTAAACGATGAATACATAACACTTCGCAAATCATATTGCATCTTACCATGAAACATAGAAATGAGATGCGATATCGCGTTTTTTAAGAAGCATTAGAACTCTATTGCTACGATACCTAGACATCTGCAGACGCTATTTCCTAGCAAGGAAGTGTCGCATTTACATTCATTTGAAGTGTAGACGAGGAATACATCACGCTTCGCAAATCATATTATATCTTACCATGAAACATAGAAATGAGATGCGATATTGTGTTTTGAGAAGCATTAGAACTCTATCGCTGCGATACCTAGACATCTGCAGACGCTATTTCCTTGCAAGGATGTGTCGCATTTACATTCATTTGAAGTGAAGACGAGGAGTACATAACACTTCGCAAATCATATTATATCTTACCATGAAACATAGAAATGAGATGCGATATCGCGTTTTAAGAAGCATTGGAAATCTATTGCTACGATACGTAGACATCTGAAAACACTATTCCTTTGCAAGGAAGTGTCGCATTTACATTCATTTGAAGTGTAGACCAGGAATACATAACACTTCGCAAATCATATTCTATCTTACCATGAAACATAGAAATGAGATGCGATATCGCGTATTATGAAGCATTAGATTTCTATTGCTACGATAGGTAGACATCTGCAAACGCTATTTCCTACCAAGGATGTGTCGCATTTACATTCATATGAAGTGTAGACGAGGAACACATAACACTTCGCAAATCTTATTATATCTTACCATGAAACATAGGAATGAGATGCGATTTCGCGTTTTAAGAAGCATTAGAACTCTATTGCTACGATACCTAAACATCTGCAAACGCTATTTCCTTGCAAGGAAGTGTCGCATTTACATTCATTTCAATCGTAGACGAGGAATGCATAACACTTCGCAATGAATATTATATCTTATCGTGAAACATAGATATGAGATGCAACATCTCGTTTTAAGAAGCATTTGAACTCTATTGCTACGATACCTAGACATCTGCAGACGCTATTTCCTAGCAAGGAAGAGTCGCATTTACATTCATTTGAAGTGTAGACGAGGAATACATAACACTTCGCAAATCACATTATATCTTACCGTGAAACATAGAAATGAGATGCGATATCGCGTTTTATGAATCATAAGAACTCTATTGCTACGATACGTAGACATCTGCAAACGCTCTTTCCTTGCAAGGAAGTGTCGCATTAACATTCATATGAAGTGTAGACGAGGAATACATAACACTTCGCAAATCATATTATATCTTACCATGAAACATGGAAATGTAGTGCGATATCGCGTTTTAAGAAGCATTAGAACACTATTGCTACGATACGTAGACATCTGCAAACGCTATTTCCTTGCTAGGAAGTGTCGCATTTACATTGATTAGAAGTGTAGACGAGGAATACATAACACTTCGCAAATCATATTATATCTTACTATGAAACATAGAAATGAGATACGATATCGCGTTGTAAGAATCATAAGAACACTATTGCTACGATACGTAGACATCTGCAAACGCTTTTTCCTACCAAGGAAGTGTCGCATTTACATTCATATGAAGTGTAGACGAGGAATACATAACACTTCGCAAATCATATTCTATCTTACCATGAATCATAGAAATGAGATGCAATATCGCGTTTTAAGAAGCATTAGATTTCTATTGCTACGATAGGTAGACATCTGCAAACGCTATTTCCTTGCAAGGAAGTGTCGCATTTACATTCATTTGAATCGTAGACGAGGAATGCATAACACTTCGCAATGAATATTATATATTATCATGAAACGTAGATATGAGATGCGATATCGCGTTTTAAGAAGCATTAGAAATCTATTGCTACGATACCTAGACATCTGCAAAAGCTATTTCCTTGCTAGGAAGTGTCGCATTTACAATCATTTGAAGTGTAGACGAGGAATACATAACACTTCGCAAATCATATTATATCTTACCATGAAACATAGAAATGAGATACGATATCGCGTTGTAAGAATCATAAGAACACTGTTGCTACGACACGTAGACATCTGCAAACGCTATTTCCTACCAAGGAAGTGTCGCATTTACAATCATATGAAGTGTAGACGAGGAATACATAACACTTCGCAAATCATATTATATCTTACCATGAAACATAGAAATGAGATACGATATCGCGTTGTAAGAAGCATTAGAAATCTATTGCTACGATACGTAGACATCTGAAAACGCTATTTCCTAGCAAGGAAATGTCGCATTTACATTCATTTGAAGTGTAGACGAGGCATACATAACACTTCGCAAATCATATTATATCTTACCATGAAACACAGAAATGAGATGCGATATCGCGTTTTAAGAATCATAAGAACTCTATTGCTACGATACGTAGACATCTGCAAAAGCTATTTCCTTGCTAGGAAGTGTCGCATTTACATTCATTTGAAGTGTAGACGAGGAATACATAACACTTCGCAAATCATATTATATCTTACCATGAAACATAGAAATGAGATGCGATATCGCGTTTTAAGAAGCATTAGAACACTATTGCTACGATACGTAGACATCTGCAAACGCTATTTCCTACCAAGGAAGTGTCGCATTTACATTCATATGAAGTGTAGATGAGGAATACATTACACTTCGCAAATCATATTATATCCTACCATGAAACATAGAAATGAGATGCGATATCGCGTTTTAAGAAGCATTAGAAATCTATTGCTACGATTCGTAGACATCTGCAAACGCTATTTCTTTGCAAGGAAGTGTCGCATTTACATTCATTTTAAGTGTAGACGAGGCATACATAACACTTCGCAAATCATATTATATCTTACCATGAAACACAGAAATGAGATGCGATATCGCGGTTTAAGAATCATAAGAACTCTATTGCTACGATACGTAGACATCTGCAAAAGCTATTTCCTTGCTAGGAAGTGTCGCATTTACATTCATTTGAAGTGTAGACAAGGAATACATAACACTTCGCAAATCATATTATATCTTACCATGAAACATAGAAATGAGATACGATATCGCGTTGTAAGAATCATAAGAACACTATTGCTACGATACGTAGACATCTGCAAACGCTATTTCCTACCAAGGAAGTGTCGCATTTACATTCATATGAAGTGTAGACGAGGAATACATAACACTTCGCAAATCATATTATATCTTACCATGAAACATAGGAATGAGATGCGATATCGCGTCTTAAGAAGCATTAGAACTCTATTGCTACGATAGGTAGACATCTGCAAATGCTATTTCTTTGCAAGGAAGTGTCGCATTTACATTCATTTGAAGTGTAGACGTGGAATACACACACTTCGCAAATCATATTATATCTTACCATGAAACATAGAAATGAGATGCGATATCGCGTTTTAATAAGCATTAGAACTCTACTGCTACGATAGGTAGACATCTGCAAACGCTATTTCCTTTCAAGGAAGTGTCGCATTTACATTCATTTGAAGTGTGGACGAGGAATACATCACGCTTCGCAAATCATATTATATCTTACCATGAAGCATAGAAATGAGATGCGATATTGTGTTTTGAGAAGCATTAGAACTCTATCGCTGCGATACTTAGACATCTGCAGACGCTATTTCCTTGCAAGGATGTGTCGCATTTACATTCATTTGAAGTGAAGACGAGGAGTACATAACACTTCGCAAATCATATTATATCTTACCATGAAACATAGAAATGAGATGCGATATGGTGTTTTAAGAAGCATTAGAAATCTATTGCTACGATACGTAGACATCTGAAAACACTATTTCTTTGCAAGGAAGTGTCGCATTTACATTCATTTGAAGTGTAGACCAGGAATACATAACACTTCGCAAATCATATTCTATCTTACCATGAAACATAGAAATGAGATGCGATATCGCGTATTAAGAAGCATTAGATTTCTATTGCTACGATAGGTAGACATCTGCAAACGCTATTTCCTACCAAGGATGTGTCGCATTTACATTCATATGAAGTGTAGACGAGGAATACATAACACTTCGCAAATCATATTATATCTTACCATGAAACATAGAAGTGAGATGCGATATCGCGTTTTAAGAAGCATTAGAACCCTATTGCAACGATAGGTAGACATCTGCAAACGCTATATCCTAGCAAGGAAATGTCGCATTTATATTCATTTGAAGTGTAGACGAGGAATACATAACACTTCGCAAATCATATTATATCTTACCATGAAACATAGAAATGATATGCGATATCGCGTAATAAGAAGCATTAGATTTCTATTGCTACGATAGGTAGACATCTGCAAACGCTATTTCCTTGCAAGGAAGTGTCGCATTTACATTCATTTGAAGTGTAGACGAGGAATACACTACACTTCGCAAATCATATTATATCCTACCATGAAACATAGAAATGAGATGCGATATCGCTTTTTAAGAAGCATTAGAAATCTATTGCTACGATACGTAGACATCTGCAAACGCTATTTCTTTGCAAGGAAGTGTCGCATTTGCATTCATTTGAAGTGTAGACGTGGAATACACACACTTCGCAAATCATATTATATCTTACCATGAAAAATAGAAATGAGATGCTATATCGCGTTTTAAGAAGCATTAGAACACTATTGCTACAATACGTAGACATCTGCAAACGCTATTTCCTTGCTAGGAAGTGTCGCATTTACATTCATTTGAAGTGTAGACGAGGAATACATAACACTTCGCAAATCATATTATATCTTACTATGAAACATAGAAATGAGATACGATATCGCGTTGTAAGAATCATAGGAACACTATTGCTACGATACGTAGACATCTGCAAACGCTATTTCCTACCAAGGAAGTGTCGCATTTACATTCATATGAAGTGTAGACGAGGAATACATAACACCTCGCAAATCATATTATATCTTACCATGAAACACAGAAATGAGATGCGATATCGCGTTTTAAGAAGCATTAGAACCCTATTGCTACGATAGGTAGACATCTGCAAACGCTATTTCCTAGCAAGGAAATGTCGCATTTACATTCATTTGAAGTGTAGACGAGGAATACATTACACTTCGCAAATCATATTATATCCTACCATGAATCATAGAAATGAGATGCGATATCGCGTTTTAAGAAGCATTAGAAATCTATTGCTACGATTCGTAGACATCTGCAAACGCTATTTCTTTGCAAGGAAGTGTCGCATTTGCATTCATTTGAAGTGTAGACGTGGAATACACACACTTCGCAAATCATATTATATCTTACCATGAAACATAGATATGAGATGCAACATCTCGTTTTAAGATGCATTTGAACTCTATTGCTACGATACCTAGACATCTGCAGACGCTATTTCCTAGCAAGGAAGTGTCGCATTTACATTCATTTGAAGTGTAGACGAGGAATACACACACTTCGCAAATCACATTATATCTTACCATGAAACATAGAAATGAGATACGATATCGCGTTGTAAGAATCATAAGAACACTATTGCTACGACACGTAGACATCTGCAAACGCTATTTCCTACCAAGGAAGTGTCGCATTTACAATCATATGAAGTGTAGACGAGGAATACATAACACTTCGCAAATCATATTATATCTTACCATGAAACATAGAAATGAGATGCGATATCGCGTTTTAAGAAGCATTAGAACCCTATTGCTACGATAGGTAGACATCTGCAAACGCTATTTCCTAGCAAGGAAATGTCGCATTTACATTCATTTGAAGTGTAGACGAGGAATACATTACACTTCGCAAATCATATTATATCTTACCATGAAAAATAGAAATGAGATGCGATATCGCGTTTTAAGAAGCATTAGAACACTATTGCTACCATACGTAGACATCTGCGAACGCTATTTCCTTGCTAGGAAGTGTCGCATTTACATTCATTTGAAGTGTAGACGAGGAATACATAACACTTCGCAAATCATATTATATCTTACTATGAAACATAGAAATGAGATACGATATCGCGTTGTAAGAATCATAGGAACACTATTGCTACGATACGTAGACATCTGCAAACGCTATTTCCTACCAAGGAAGTGTCGCATTTACATTCATATGAAGTGTAGACGAGGAATACATAACACCTCGCAAATCATATTATATCTTACCATGAAACACAGAAATGAGATGCGATATCGCGTTTTAAGAAGCATTAGAACCCTATTGCTACGATAGGTAGACATCTGCAAACGCTATTTCCTAGCAAGGAAATGTCGCATTTACATTCATTTGAAGTGTAGACGAGGAATACATTACACTTCGCAAATCATATTATATCCTACCATGAATCATAGAAATGAGATGCGATATCGCGTTTTAGGAAGCATTAGAAATCTATTGCTACGATTCGTAGACATCTGCAAACGCTATTTCTTTGCAAGGAAGTGTCGCATTTGCATTCATTTGAAGTGTAGACGTGGAATACACACACTTCGCAAATCATATTATATCTTACCATGAAAAATAGAAATGAGATGCGATATCGCGTTTTAAGAAGCATTAGAACACTATTGCTACAATACGTAGACATCTGCAAACGCTATTTCCTTGCTAGGAAGTGTCGCATTTACATTCATTTGAAGTGTAGACGAGGAATACATAACACTTCGCAAATCATATTATATCTTACTATGAAACATAGAAATGAGATACGATATCGCGTTGTAAGAATCGTAGGAACACTATTGCTACGATACGTAGACATCTGCAAACGCTATTTCCTACCAAGGAAGTGTCGCATTTACATTCATATGAAGTGTAGACGAGGAATACATAACACCTCGCAAATCATATTATATCTTACCATGAAACACAGAAATGAGATGCGATATCGCGTTTTAAGAAGCATTAGAACCCTATTGCTACGATAGGTAGACATCTGCAAACGCTATTTCCTAGCAAGGAAATGTCGCATTTACATTCATTTGAAGTGTAGACGAGGAATACATTACACTTCGCAAATCATATTATATCCTACCATGAATCATAGAAATGAGATGCGATATCGCGTTTTAAGAAGCATTAGAAATCTATTGCTACGATTCGTAGACATCTGCAAACGCTATTTCTTTGCAAGGAAGTGTCGCATTTGCATTCATTTGAAGTGTAGACGTGGAATACACACACTTCGCAAATCATATTATATCTTACCATGAAACATAGATATGAGATGCAACATCTCGTTTTAAGATGCATTTGAACTCTATTGCTACGATACCTAGACATCTGCAGACGCTATTTCCTAGCAAGGAAGTGTCGCATTTACATTCATTTGAAGTGTAGACGAGGAATACACACACTTCGCAAATCACATTATATCTTACCATGAAACATAGAAATGAGATACGATATCGCGTTGTAAGAATCATAAGAACACTATTGCTACGACACGTAGACATCTGCAAACGCTATTTCCTACCAAGGAAGTGTCGCATTTACAATCATATGAAGTGTAGACGAGGAATACATAACACTTCGCAAATCATATTATATCTTACCATGAAACATAGAAATGAGATGCGATATCGCGTTTTAAGAAGCATTAGAACCCTATTGCTACGATAGGTAGACATCTGCAAACGCTATTTCCTAGCAAGGAAATGTCGCATTTACATTCATTTGAAGTGTAGACGAGGAATACATTACACTTCGCAAATCATATTATATCTTACCATGAAAAATAGAAATGAGATGCGATATCGCGTTTTAAGAAGCATTAGAACACTATTGCTACAATACGTAGACATCTGCGAACGCTATTTCCTTGCTAGGAAGTGTCGCATTTACATTCATTTGAAGTGTAGACGAGGAATACATAACACTTCGCAAATCATATTATATCTTACTATGAAACATAGAAATGAGATACGATATCGCGTTGTAAGAATCATAGGAACACTATTGCTACGATACGTAGACATCTGCAAACGCTATTTCCTACCAAGGAAGTGTCGCATTTACATTCATATGAAGTGTAGACGAGGAATACATAACACCTCGCAAATCATATTATATCTTACCATGAAACACAGAAATGAGATGCGATATCGCGTTTTAAGAAGCATTAGAACCCTATTGCTACGATAGGTAGACATCTGCAAACGCTATTTCCTAGCAAGGAAATGTCGCATTTACATTCATTTGAAGTGTAGACGAGGAATACATAACACTTCGCAAATCATATTATATCTTACTATGAAACATAGAAATGAGATACGATATCGCGTTGTAAGAATCATAGGAACACTATTGCTACGATACGTAGACATCTGCAAACGCTATTTCCTACCAAGGAAGTGTCGCATTTACATTCATATGAAGTGTAGACGAGGAATACATAACACCTCGCAAATCATATTATATCTTACCATGAAACACAGAAATGAGATGCGATATCGCGTTTTAAGAAGCATTAGAACCCTATTGCTACGATAGGTAGACATCTGCAAACGCTATTTCCTAGCAAGGAAATGTCGCATTTACATTCATTTGAAGTGTAGACGAGGAATACATTACACTTCGCAAATCATATTATATCCTACCATGAATCATATAAATGAGATGCGATATCGCGTTTTAAGAAGCATTAGAAATCTATTGCTACGATTCGTAGACATCTGCAAACGCTATTTCTTTGCAAGAAAGTGTCGCATTTACATTCATTTGAAGTGTAGACGTGGAATACACACACATCGCAAATCATATTATATCTTACCATGAAACATAGATATGAGATGCAACATCTCGTTTTAAGATGCATTTGAACTCTATTGCTACGATACCTAGACATCTGCAGACGCTATTTCCTAGCAAGGAAGTGTCGCATTTACATTCATTTGAAGTGTAGACGAGGAATACACACACTTCGCAAATCACATTATATCTTACCATGAAACATAGAAATGAGATACGATATCGCGTTGTAAGAATCATAAGAACACTATTGCTACGACACGTAGACATCTGCAAACGCTATTTCCTACCAAGGAAGTGTCGCATTTACAATCATATGAAGTGTAGACGAGGAATACATAACACTTCGCAAATCATATTATATCTTACCATGAAACATAGAAATGAGATGCGATATCGCGTTTTAAGAAGCATTAGAACCCTATTGCTACGATAGGTAGACATCTGCAAACGCTATTTCCTAGCAAGGAAATGTCGCATTTACATTCATTTGAAGTGTAGACGAGGAATACATTACACTTCGCAAATCATATTATATCCTACCATGAAACATAGAAATGAGATGCGATATCGCGTTTTAAGAAGCATTAGAAATCTATTGCTACGATTCGTAGACATCTGCAAACGCTATTTCTTTGCAAGGAAGTGTCGCATTTACATACATTTTAAGTGTAGACGAGGCATACATAACACTTCGCAAATCATATTATATCTTACCATGAAACACAGAAATGAGATGCGATATCGCGTTTTAAGAATCATAAGAACTCTATTGCTACGATACGTAGACATCTGCAAAAGCTATTTCCTTGCTAGGAAGTGTCGCATTTACATTCATTTGAAGTGTAGACGAGGAATACATAACACTTCGCAAATCATATTATATCTTTCCATGCAACATAGAAATGAGATGCCATATCGCGTTTTTAGAAGCATTAGAACTCTATTGCTACGATACCTAGACATCTGCAAACGCTATTTCCTTGCAATACATTCCTTGCATTTACATTCATTTGAATCGTAGACGAGGAATGCATAACACTTCGCAATGAATATTATATATTATCATGAAACATGAATATGAGATGCAATATCTCGTTTTAAGAAGCATTTGAACTCTATTGCTACGATACCTAGACATCTGCAGACGCTATTTCCTAGCAAGGAAGTGTCGCATTTACATTCATTTGAAGTGTAGACGAGGAATACATTACACTTCGCGAATCATATTATATCCTACCATGAAACATAGAAATGAGATGCGATATCGCGTTTTAAGAAGCATTAGAACACTATTGCTACGATACGTAGACATCTGCAAACGCTATTTCCTACCAAGGAAGTGTCGCATTTACATTCATATGAAGTGTAGACGAGGAATACATAACACCTCGCAAATCATATTATATCTTACCATGAAATATAGAAATGAGATGCGATATCGCGTTTTAAGAAGCATTAGAACCCTATTGCTACGATAGGTAGACATCTGCAAACGCTATTTCCTAGCAAGGAAGAGTCGCATTTACATTCACTTGAAGTGTAGACGAGGAATACATAACACTTCGCAAATCATATTATATCCTACCATGAAACATAGAAATGAGATGCGATATCGCGTTTTAAGAAGCATTAGAAATCTATTGCTACGATTCGTAGACATCTGCAAACGCTATTTCTTTGCAAGGAAGTGTCGCATTTACATTCATTTTAAGTGTAGACGAGGCATACATAGCACTTCGCAAATCATATTATATCTTACCATGAAACACAGAAATGAGATGCGATATCGCGTTTTAAGAATCATAAGAACTCTATTGCTACGATACGTAGACATCTGCAAAAGCTATTTCCTTGCTAGGAAGTGTCGCATTTACATTCATTTGAAGTGTAGACAAGGAATACATAACACTTCGCAAATCATATTATATCTTACCATGAAACATAGAAATGAGATACGATATCGCGTTGTAAGCATCATAAGAACACTATTGCTACGATACGTAGACATCTGCAAACGCTATTTCCTACCAAGGAAGTGTCGCATTTACATTCATATGAAGTGTAGACGAGGAATACATAACACCTCGCAAATCATATTATATCTTACCATGAAACACAGAAATGAGATGCGATATCGCGTTTTAAGAAGCATTAGAACCCTATTGCTACGATAGGTAGACATCTGCAAACGCTATTTCCTAGCAAGGAAATGTCGCATTTACATTCATTTGAAGTGTAGACGAGGAATACATTACACTTCGCAAATCATATTATATCCTACCATGAATCATATAAATGAGATGCGATAACGCGTTTTAAGAAGCATTAGAAATCTATTGCTACGATTCGTAGACATCTGCAAACGCTATTTCTTTGCAAGAAAGTGTCGCATTTACATTCATTTGAAGTGTAGACGTGGAATACACACACATCGCAAATCATATTATATCTTACCATGAAACATAGATATGAGATGCAACATCTCGTTTTAAGATGCATTTGAACTCTATTGCTACGATACCTAGACATCTGCAGACGCTATTTCCTAGCAAGGAAGTGTCGCATTTACATTCATTTGAAGTGTAGACGAGGAATACACACACTTCGCAAATCACATTATATCTTACCATGAAACATAGAAATGAGATACGATATCGCGTTGTAAGAATCATAAGAACACTATTGCTACGACACGTAGACATCTGCAAACGCTATTTCCTACCAAGGAAGTGTCGCATTTACAATCATATGAAGTGTAGACGAGGAATACATAACACTTCGCAAATCATATTATATCTTACCATGAAACATAGAAATGAGATGCGATATCGCGTTTTAAGAAGCATTAGAACCCTATTGCTACGATAGGTAGACATCTGCAAACGCTATTTCCTAGCAAGGAAATGTCGCATTTACATTCATTTGAAGTGTAGACGAGGAATACATTACACTTCGCAAATCATATTATATCCTACCATGAAACATAGAAATGAGATGCGATATCGCGTTTTAAGAAGCATTAGAAATCTATTGCTACGATTCGTAGACATCTGCAAACGCTATTTCTTTGCAAGGAAGTGTCGCATTTACATTCATTTTAAGTGTAGACGAGGCATACATAACACTTCGCAAATCATATTATATCTTACCATGAAACACAGAAATGAGATGCGATATCGCGTTTTAAGAATCATAAGAACTCTATTGCTACGATACGTAGACATCTGCAAAAGCTATTTCCTTGCTAGGAAGTGTCGCATTTACATTCATTTGAAGTGTAGACGAGGAATACATAACACTTCGCAAATCATATTATATCTTTCCATGCAACATAGAAATGAGATGCCATATCGCGTTTTTAGAAGCATTAGAACTCTATTGCTACGATACCTAGACATCTGCAAACGCTATTTCCTTGCAATACATTCCTTGCATTTACATTCATTTGAATCGTAGACGAGGAATGCATAACACTTCGCAATGAATATTATATATTATCATGAAACATGTATATGAGATGCAATATCTCGTTTTAAGAAGCATTTGAACTCTATTGCTACGATACCTAGACATCTGCAGACGCTATTTCCTAGCAAGGAAGTGTCGCATTTACATTCATTTGAAGTGTAGACGAGGAATACATTACACTTCGCGAATCATATTATATCCTACCATGAAACATAGAAATGAGATGCGATATCGCGTTTTAAGAAGCATTAGAACACTATTGCTACGATACGTAGACATCTGCAAACGCTATTTCCTACCAAGGAAGTGTCGCATTTACATTCATATGAAGTGTAGACGAGGAATACATAACACCTCGCAAATCATATTATATCTTACCATGAAATATAGAAATGAGATGCGATATCGCGTTTTAAGAAGCATTAGAACCCTATTGCTACGATAGGTAGACATCTGCAAACGCTATTTCCTAGCAAGGAAGAGTCGCATTTACATTCACTTGAAGTGTAGACGAGGAATACATAACACTTCGCAAATCATATTATATCTTACCATGAAACATAGAAATGAGATGCGATATCGCGTTTTAAGAAGCATTAGAACCCTATTGCTACGATAGGTAGACATCTGCAAACGCTATTTCCTAGCAAGGAAATGTCGCATTTACATTCATTTGAAGTGTAGGCGAGGAATACATTACACTTCGCAAATCATATTATATCCTACCATGAAACATAGAAATGAGATGCGATATCGCGTTTTAAGAAGCATTAGAAATCTATTGCTACGATTCGTAGACATCTGCAAACGCTATTTCTTTGCAAGGAAGTGTCGCATTTACATTCATTTTAAGTGTAGACGAGGCATACATAGCACTTCGCAAATCATATTATATCTTACCATGAAACACAGAAATGAGATGCGATATCGCGTTTTAAGAATCATAAGAACTCTATTGCTACGATACGTAGACATCTGCAAAAGCTATTTCCTTGCTAGGAAGTGTCGCATTTACATTCATTTGAAGTGTAGACAAGGAATACATAACACTTCGCAAATCATATTATATCTTACCATGAAACATAGAAATGAGATACGATATCGCGTTGTAAGCATCATAAGAACACTATTGCTACGATACGTAGACATCTGCAAACGCTATTTCCTACCAAGGAAGTGTCGCATTTACATTCATATGAAGTGTAGACGAGGAATACATAACACTTCGCAAATCATATTATATCCTACCATGAAACATAGAAATGAGATGCGATATCGCGTATTAAGAAGCATTAGATTTCTATTGCTACGATAGGTAGACATCTGCAAACGCTATTTCCTACCAAGGAAGTGTCGCATTTACATTCATATGAAGTGTAGACGAGGAATAGATAACACCTCGCAAATCATATTATATCTTACAATGAAACATAGAAATGAGATGTGATATCGCGTTTTAAGAAGCATTAGAACCCTATTGCTACGATAGGTAGACATCTGCAAACGCTATTTCCTAGCAAGGAAATGTCGCATTTACATTCATTTGAAGTGTAGACGAGGAATACATTACACTTCGCAAATCATATTATATCCTACCATGAAACATAGAAATGAGATGCGATATCGCGTTTTAAGAAGCATTAGAAATCTATTGCTACGATTCGTAGACATCGGCAAACGCTATTTCTTTGCAAGGAAGTGCCGCATTTACATTCATTTGAAGTGTAGACGTGGAATACACACACATCGCAAATCATATTATATCTTACCATGAAACATAGATATGAGATGCAACATCTCGTTTTAAGATGCATTTGAACTCTATTGCTACGATACCTAGACATCTGCAGACGCTATTTCCTAGCAAGGAGGTGTCGCATTTACATTCATTTGAAGTGTAGACGAGGAATACACACACTTCGCAAATCACATTATATCTTACCATGAAACATAGAAATGAGATGCGATATCGCGTATTAATAAGCGTTAGAACTCTGCTGCTACGATAGGTAGACATCTGCAAACGCTATTTCCTTTCAAGGAAGTGTCGCATTTACATTCATTTGAAGTGCAGACGAGAAATACATAACACTTCGCAAATCATATTATATCTTACCATGAAACATAGAAATGAGATGCGATATTGTGTTTTGAGAAGCATTAGAACTCTATCGCTACGATACCTAGACATCTGCGGACGCTATTTCCTTGCTAGGAAGTGTCGCATTTACTTTCATTTGAAGTGTAGACGAGGAATACATAACACTTCGCAAATCATATTCTATCTTATCATGAAACATAGAAATGCGATGCGATATCGCGTTTTAAGAAGCATTAGAACCCTATTTCTACGATACGTAGACATCTGCAAAAGCTATTTCCTTGCTAGGAAGTGTCGCATTTACAATCATTTGAAGTGTAGACGAGGAATACATAACACTTCGCAAATCATATTTTATCTTACCATGAAACATAGAAATGAGATGCGATATCGCGTTTTAAGAAGCATTTGAACTCTATTGCTTAGATACGTAGACATCTGCTAACGCTATTTCCTTGCAAGGAAGTGTCGCATTTACATTCACTTGAATCGTAGACGAGGAATGCATAACACTTCGCAATGAATATTATATCTTATCATGAAACATAGATATGAGATGCAATATCTCATTTTAAAAAGCATTTGAACTCTATCGCTACGATACCTAGACATCTGCAGACGCTATTTCCTAGCAAGGAAGTGTCGCATTCGCATTCATTTTAAGTGTAGACGAGGAATACATAACACTTCGCAAATCATATTATATCTTACCATGAAACATAGAAATGAGATGCGATATCGCGTTTTAAGAATCATATGAACTCTATTGCTACGATACGTAGATATCTGCAAACGCTATTTCCTTGCAAGCAAGTGTCGCATTTACTTTCATTTGAATCGTAGACGAGGAATGCATAACACTTCGCAATGAATATTATATCTTATCATGAAACATAGATATGAGATGCGATATCGCGTTTTAAGAAGCATTAGAACTCTATTGCTGCGATAGGTAGACATCTGCAAACGCTATTTCCTAGCAAGGAAATGTCGCATTTACATTCATTTGAAGTGTAGACGAGGAATACATAACACTTCGCAAATCATATTATATCTTACCACGAAACATAGAAATGAGATGCGATATCGCGTTTTAAGAAGCATTAGAAATCTATTGCTACGATACGTAGACATCTGTAAACGCTATTTCTTTGCAAGGAAGTGTCGCATTTACATTCATTTGAAGTGTAGACGTGAAATACATAACACTTCGCAATTCATATTATATCTTACCATGAAACACAGAAATGAGATGCGATATCGCGTTTTAAGAATCATAAGAACTCTATTGCTACGATACGTAGACACCTGCAAAAGCTATTTCCTTGCTAGGAAGTGTCGCATTTACATTCATTTGAAGTGTAGACGAGGAATACATAACACTTCGCAAATCATATTATATCTTACCATGAAACATAGAAATGAGATGCTATATCGCGTTTTAAGAAGCATTAGAACACTATTGCTACGATACGTAGACATCTGCAAACGCTATTTCCTACCAAGGAAGTGTCGCATTTACATTCATATGAAGTGTAGACGAGGAATACATAACACCTCGCAAATCATATTATATCTTACCATGAAACATAGAAATGAGATGCAATATCGCGTTTTAAGAAGCATTAGAACCCTATTGCTACGATAGGTAGACATCTGCAAACGCTATTTCCTAGCAAGGAAATGTCGCATTTACATTCATTTGAAGTGTAGACGAGGAATACATTACACTTCGCAAATCATATTATATCCTACCATGAATCATAGAAATGAGATGCGATATCGCGTTTTAAGAAGCATTAGAAATCTATTGCTACGATTCGTAGACATCTGCAAACGCTATTTCTTTGCAAGAAAGTGTCGCATTTACATTCATTTGAAGTGTAGACGTGGAATACACACACATCGCAAATCATATTATATCTTACCATGAAACATAGATATGAGATGCAACATCTCGTTTTAAGATGCATTTGAACTCTATTGCTACGATACCTAGACATCTGCAGACGCTATTTCCTAGCAAGGAAGTGTCGCATTTACATTCATTTGAAGTGTAGACGAGGAATACACACACTTCGCAAATCACATTATATCTTACCATGAAACATAGAAATGAGATGCGATATCGCGTTTTAATAAGCGTTAGAACTCTACTGCTACGATAGGTAGACATCTGCAAACGCTATTTCCTTTCAAGGAAGTGTCGCATTTACATTCATTTGAAGTGCAGACGAGGAATACATAACACTTCGCAAATCATATTATATCTTACCATGAAACATAGAAATGAGATGCGATATTGTGTTTTGAGAAGCATTAGAACTCTATCGCTACGATACCTAGACATATGCGGACGCTATTTCCTTGCTAGGAAGTGTCGCATTTACATTCATTTGAAGTGTAGACGAGGAATACATAACACTTCGCAAATCATATTATATCTTACCATGAAACATAGAAATGAGATGCGATATCGCGTTTTAAGAAGCATTAGAAACATATTGCTACGATACGTAGACATCTGCAAAAGCTATTTCCTTGCTAGGAAGTGTCGCATTTACAATCATTTGAAGTGTAGACGAGGAATACATAACACTTCGCAAATCATATTATATCTTACCATGAAACATAGAAATGAGATACGATATCGCGTTGTAAGAATCATAAGAACACTATTGCTACGACACGTAGACATCTGCAAACGCTATTTCCTACCAAGGAAGTGTCGCATTTACATTCATATGAAGTGTAGACGAGGAATACATAACACTTCGCAAATCATATTATATCTTACCATGAAACATAGAAATGAGATACGATATCGCGTTGTAAGAAGCATTAGAAATCTATTGCTACGATACGTAGACATCTGAAAACGCTATTTCCTAGCAAGGAAATGTCGCATTTACATTCATTTGAAGTGTAGACGAGGAATACATTACACTTCGCAAATCATATTATATCCTACCATGAAACATAGGAATGAGATGCGATATCCCGTTTTAAAAAGCATTAGAAATCTATTGCTACGATTCGTAGACATCTGCAAACGCTATTTCTTTGCAAGGAAGTGTCGCATTTACATTCATTTGAAGTGTAGACGAGGAATACATAACACTTCGCAAATCATATTATATCTTTCCATGCAACATAGAAATGAGATGCCATATCGCGTTTTTAGAAGCATTAGAACTCTATTGCTACGATACCTAGACATCTGCTAACGCTATTTCCTTGCAAGGAAGTGTCGCATTTACATTCACTTGAATCGTAGACGAGGAATGCATAACATTTCGCAATGAATATTATATCTTATCATGAAACATAGATATGAGATGCAATATCTCATTTTAAAAAGCATTTGAACTCTATCGCTACGATACCTAGACATCTGCAGACGCTATTTCCTAGCTTTGAAGTGTCGCATTCACATTCATTTGAAGTGTAGACGAGGAATACATAACACTTCGCAAATCATATTATATCTTACCATGAAACATAGAAATGAGATGCGATATCGCGTTTTAAGAATCATATGAACTCTATTGCTACGATACGTAGATATCTGCAAACGCTATTTCCTTGCAAGGAAGTGTCGCATTTACATTCATTTGAAGTGTAGACGTGAAATACATAACACTTCGCAATTCATATTATATCTTACCATGAAACACAGAAATGAGATGCGATATCGCGTTTTAAGAATCATAAGAACTCTATTGCTACGATACGTAGACACCTGCAAAAGCTATTTCCTTGCTAGGAAGTGTCGCATTTACATTCATTTGAAGTGTAGACGAGGAATACATAACACTTCGCAAATCATATTATATCTTACCATGAAACATAGAAATGAGATGCTATATCGCGTTTTAAGAAGCATTAGAACACTATTGCTACGATACGTAGACATCTGCAAACGCTATTTCCTACCAAGGAAGTGTCGCATTTACATTCATATGAAGTGTAGACGAGGAATACATAACACCTCGCAAATCATATTATATCTTACCATGAAACATAGAAATGAGATGCGATATCGCGTTTTAAGAAGCATTAGAACCCTATTGCTACGATAGGTAGACATCTGCAAACGCTATTTCCTAGCAAGGAAATGTCGCATTTACATTCATTTGAAGTGTAGACGAGGAATACATTACACTTCGCAAATCATATTATATCCTACCATGAATCATAGAAATGAGATGCGATATCGCGTTTTAAGAAGCATTAGAAATCTATTGCTACGATTCGTAGACATCTGCAAACGCTATTTCTTTGCAAGAAAGTGTCGCATTTACTTTCATTTGAAGTGTAGACGTGGAATACACACACATCGCAAATCATATTATATCTTACCATGAAACATAGATATGAGATGCAACATCTCGTTTTAAGATGCATTTGAACTCTATTGCTACGATACCTAGACATCTGCAGACGCTATTTCCTAGCAAGGAGGTGTCGCATTTACATTCATTTGAAGTGTAGACGAGGAATACACACACTTCGCAAATCACATTATATCTTACCATGAAACATAGAAATGAGATGCGATATCGCGTTTTAATAAGCGTTAGAACTCTACTGCTACGATAGGTAGACATCTGCAAACGCTATTTCCTTTCAAGGAAGTGTCGCATTTACATTCATTTGAAGTGTAGACGAGGAATACATCACGCTTCGCAAATCATATTATATCTTACCATGAAACATAGAAATGAGATGCGATATCGCGTTTTAAGAAGCATTAGAAACCTATTGCTACGATACGTAGACATCTGCAAAAGCTATTTCCATGCTAGGAAGTGTCGCATTTACAATCATTTGAAGTGTAGACGAGGAATACATAACACTTCGCAAATCATATTATATCTTACCATGAAACATAGAAATGAGATACGATATCGCGTTGTAAGAATCATAAGAACATTATTGCTACGACACGTAGACATCTGCAAACGCTATTTCCTACCAAGGAAGTGTCGCATTTACATTCATATGAAGTGTAGACGAGGAATACATAACACTTCGCAAATCATATTATATCTTACCATGAAACATAGAAATGAGATACGATATCGCGTTGTAAGAAGCATTAGAAATCTATTGCTACGAAACGTAGACATCTGAAAACGCTATTTCCTAGCAAGGAAATGCCGCATTTACATTCATTTGAAGTGTAGACGAGGAATACATTACACTTCGCAAATCATATTATATCCTACCATGAAACATAGAAATGAGATGCGATATCCCGTTTTAAAAAGCATTAGAAATCTATTGCTACGATTCGTAGACATCTGCAAACGCTATTTCTTTGCAAGGAAGTGTCGCATTTACATTCATTTGAAGTGTAGACGAGGAATACATAACACTTCGCAAATCATATTATATCTTACCATGAAACATAGAAATGAGATGCGATATCGCGTTTTAAGAAGCATTAGAACCCTATTGCTACGATAGGTAGACATCTGCAAACGCTATTTCCTTTCAAGGAAGTGTCGCATTTACATTCATTTGAAGTGTAGACGAGGAATACATCACGCTTCGCAAATCATATTATATCTTACCATGAAACATAGAAATGAGATGCGATATTGTGTTTTGAGAAGCATTAGAACTCTATCGCTGCGATACCTAGACATCTGCAGACGCTATTTCCTTGCAAGGATGTGTCGCATTTACGTTCATTTGAAGTGTAGACCAGGAATACATAACACTTCGCAAATCATATTCTATCTTACCATGAAACATAGAAATGAGATGCGATATCGCGTATTATGAAGCATTAGATTTCTATTGCTACGATAGGTAGACATCTGCAAACGCTATTTCCTACCAAGGATGTGTCGCATTTACATTCATATGAAGTGTAGACGAGGAATACATAACACTTCGCAAATCTTATTATATCTTACCATGAAACATAGGAATGAGATGCGATATCGCGTTTTAAGAAGCATTAGAACTCTATTGCTACGATACCTAAACATCTGCAAACGCTATTTCCTTGCAAGGAAGTGTCGCATTTACATTCATATCAATCGTAGACGAGGAATGCATAACACTTCGCAATGAATATTATATCTTATCATGAAACATAGATATGAGATGCAACATCTCGTTTTAAGAAGCATTTGAACTCTATTGCTACGATACCTAGACATCTGCAGACGCTATTTCCTAGCAAGGAAGAGTCGCATTTACATTCATTTGAAGTGTAGACGAGGAATACATAACACTTCGCAAATCACATTATATCTTACCATGAAACATAGAAATGAGGTGCGATATCGCGTTTTAAGGATCATAAGAACTCTATTGCTACCATACGTAGACATCTGCAAACGCTCTTTCCTTGCAAGGAAGTGTCGCATTAACATTCATATGAAGTGTAGACGAGGAATACATAACACTTCGCAAATCATATTATATCTTACCATGAAACATGGAAATGAGGTGCGATATCGCGTTTTAAGAAGCATTAGAACACTATTGCTACGATACGTAGACATCTGCAAACGCTATTTCCTTGCTAGGAAGTGTCGCATTTACATTGATTAGAAGTGTAGACGAGGAATACATAACACTTCGCAAATCAAATTATATCTTACTATGAAACATAGAAATGAGATACGATATCGCGTTGTAAGAATCATAAGAACACTATTGCTACGATACGTAGACATCTGCAAACGCTTTTTCCTACCAAGGAAGTGTCGCATTTACATTCATATGAAGTGTAGACGAGGAATACATAACACTTCGCAAATCATATTCTATCTTACCATGAATCATAGAAATGAGATGCAACATCTCGTTTTAAGAAGCATTTGAACTCTATTGCTACGATACCTAGACATCTGCAGACGCTATTTCCTAGCAAGGAAGAGTCGCATTTACATTCATTTGAAGTGTAGACGAGGAATACATAACACTTCGCAAATCACATTATATCTTACCATGAAACATAGAAATGAGGTGCGATATCGCGTTTTAAGGATCATAAGAACTCTATTGCTACCATACGTAGACATCTGCAAACGCTCTTTCCTTGCAAGGAAGTGTCGCATTAACATTCATATGAAGTGTAGACGAGGAATACATAACACTTCGCAAATCATATTATATCTTACTATGAAACATAGAAATGAGATACGATATCGCGTTGTAAGAATCATAAGAACACTATTGCTACGATACGTAGACATCTGCAAACGCTTTTTCCTACCAAGGAAGTGTCGCATTTACATTCATATGAAGTGTAGACGAGGAATACATAACACTTCGCAAATCATATTCTATCTTACCATGAATCATATAAATGAGATGCAATATCGCGTTTTAAGAAGCATTAGATTTCTTTTGCTACGATAGGTAGACATCTGCAAACGCTATTTCCTTGCAAGGAAGTGTCGCATTTACATTCATTTGAATCGTAGACGAGGAATGCATAACACTTCGCAATGAATATTATATATTATCATGAAACGTAGATATGAGATGCGATATCGCGTTTTAAGAAGCATTAGAAATCTATTGCTACGATACCTAGACATCTGCAAAAGCTATTTCCTTGCTAGGAAGTGTCGCATTTACAATCATTTGAAGTGTAGACGAGGAATACATAACACTTCGCAAATCATATTATATCTTACCATGAAACATAGAAATGAGATACGATATCGCGTTGTAAGAATCATAAGAACACTATTGCTACGACACGTAGACATCTGCAAACGCTATTTCCTACCAAGGGAGTGTCGCATTTACATTCATATGAAGTGTAGACGAGGAATACATAACACTTCGCAAATCATATTATATCTTACCATGAAACATAGAAATGAGATACGATATCGCGTTGTAAGAAGCATTAGAAATCTATTGCTACGATAGGTACACATCTGCAAACGCTATTTCCTAGCAAGGAAATGTCGCATTTACATTCATTTGAAGTGTAGACGAGGAATACATTACACTTCGCAAATCATATTATATCCTACCATGAAACATAGAAATGAGATGCGATATCGCGTTTTAAGAAGCATTAGAAATCTATTGCTACGATTCGTAGACATCTGCAAACGCTATATCGTTGCAAGGAAGTGTCGCATTTACATTCATTTTAAGTGTAGACGAGGCATACATAACACTTCGCAAATCATATTCTATCTTACCATGAAACACAGAAATGAGATGCGATATCGCGTTTTAAGAATCATAAGAACTCTATTGCTACGATACGTAGACATCTGCAAAAGCTATTTCCTTGCTAGGAAGTGTCGCATTTACATTCATTTGAAGTGTAGACAAGGAATACATAACACTTCGCAAATCATATTACATCTTACCATGAAACATAGAAATGAGATACGATATCGCGTTGTAAGAATCATAAGAACACTATTGCTACGATACGTAGACATCTGCAAACGCTATTTCCTACCAAGGAAGTGTCGCATTTACATTCATATGAAGTGTAGACGAGGAATACATAACACTTCGCAAATCATATTATATCTTACCATGAAACATAGAAATGAGATGCGATATCGCGTCTTAAGAAGCATTAGAACTCTATTGCTACGATACGTAGACATCTGCAAACGCTATTTCTTTGCAAGGAAGTGTCGCATTTACATTCATTTGAAGTGTAGACGAGGAATACATAACACTTCGCAAATCATATTATATCTTTCCATGCAACATAGAAATGAGATGCCATATCGCGTTTTTAGAAGCATTAGAACTCTATTGCTACGATACCTAGACATCTGCAAACGCTATTTCCTTGCAAGCAAGTGTCGCATTTACATTCATTTGAATCGTAGACGAGGAATGCATAACACTTCGCAATGAATATTATATATTATCATGAAACATGAATATGAGATGCAATATCTCGTTTTAAGAAGCATTTGAACTCTATTGCTACGATACCTAGACATCTGCAGACGCTATTTCCTAGCAAGGAAGTGTCGCATTTACATTCATTTGAAGTGTAGACGAGAAATACATTACACTTCGCGAATCATATTATATCCTACCATGAAACATAGAAATGAGATGCGATATCGCGTTTTAAGAAGCATTAGAAATCTACTGCTACGATACGTAGATATCTGCAAACGCTATTTCTTTGCAAGGAAGTGTCGCATTTACATTCATTTGAAGTGTAGACGTGGAATACACACACTTCGCAAATCATATTATATCTTACCATGAAACATAGAAATGAGATGCGATATCGCGTTTTAATAAGCATTAGAACTCTACTGCTACGATAGGTAGACATCTGCAAACGCTATTTCCTTTCAAGGAAGTGTCGCATTTACATTCATTTGAAGTGTGGACGAGGAATACATCACGCTTCGCAAATCATATTATATCTTACCATGAAACATAGAAATGAGATGCGATATTGTGTTTTGAGAAGCATTAGAACTCTATCGCTGCGATACCTAGACATCTGCAGACGCTATTTCCATGCAAGAATGTGTCGCATTTACATTCATTTGAAGTGAAGACGAAGAGTACATAACACTTCGCAAATCATATTATATCTTACCATGAAACATAGAAATGAGATGCGATATCGCGTTTTAAGAAGCATTAGAAATCTATTGCTACGATACGTAGACATCTGAAAACACTATTTCTTTGCAAGGAAGTGTCGCATTTACATTCATTTGAAGTGTAGACCAGGAATACATAACACTTCGCAAATCATATTCTATCTTACCATGAAACATAGAAATGAGATGCGATATCGCGTATTAAGAAGCATTAGATTTCTATTGCTACGATAGGTAGACATCTGCAATCGCTATTTCCTACCAAGGATGTGTCGCATTTACATTCATATGAAGTGTAGACGAGGAATACATAACACTTCGCAAATCATATTATATCTTACCATGAAACATAGAAGTGAGATGCGATATCGCGTTTTAAGAAGCATTAGAACCCTATTGCTACGATAGGTAGACATCTGCAAACGCTATTTCCTAGCAAGGAAATGTCGCATTTACATTCATTTGAAGTGTAGACGAGGAATACATAACACTTCGCAAATCATATTATATCTTACCATGAAACATAGAAATGATATGCGATATCGCGTATTAAGAAGCATTAGATTTCTATTGCTACGATAGGTAGACATCTGCAAACGCTATGTCCTTGCAAGGAAGTGTCGCATTTACATTCATTTGAAGTGTAGACGAGGAATACACTACACTTCGCAAATCATATTATATCCTACCATAAAACATAGAAATGAGATACGATATCGCGTTGTAAGAATCATAGAAACACTATTGCTACGATACGTAGACATCTGCAAACGCTATTTCCTACCAAGGAAGTGTCGCATTTACATTCATATGAAGTGTAGACGAGGAATACATAACACCTCGCAAATCATATTATATCTTACCATGAAACATAGAAATGATATGCGATATCGCGTATTAAGAAGCATTAGATTTCTATTGCTACGATACGTAGACATCTGCAAACGCTATTTCTTTGCAAGGAAGTGTCGCATTTGCATTCATTTGAAGTGTAGACGAGGAATACATAACACTTCGCAAATCATATTATATCTTACCATGAAACATAGAAATGATATGCGATATCGCGTATTAAGAAGCATTAGATTTCTATTGCTACGATAGGTAGACATCTGCAAACGCTATGTCCTTGCAAGGAAGTGTCGCATTTACATTCATTTGAAGTGTAGACGAGGAATACACTACACTTCGCAAATCATATTATATCCTACCATGAAACATAGAAATGAGATACGATATCGCGTTGTAAGAATCATAGAAACACTATTGCTACGATACGTAGACATCTGCAAACGCTATTTCCTACCAAGGAAGTGTCGCATTTACATTCATATGAAGTGTAGACGAGGAATACATAACACCTCGCAAATCATATTATATCTTACCATGAAACATAGAAATGATATGCGATATCGCGTATTAAGAAGCATTAGATTTCTATTGCTACGATACGTAGACATCTGCAAACGCTATTTCTTTGCAAGGAAGTGTCGCATTTGCATTCATTTGAAGTGTAGACGAGGAATACATAAAACTTCGCAAATCATATTATATCTTACCATGAAACATAGAAATGAGATGCGATATCGCGTATTAAGAAGCATTAGATTTCTATTGCTACGATAGGTAGACATCTGCAAACGCTATTTCCTTGCAAGGAAGTGTCGCATTTACATTCATTTGAAGTGTAGACGAGGAATACACTACACTTCGCAAATCATATTATATCCTACCATGAAACATAGAAATGAGATGCGATATCGCTTTTTAAGAAGCATTAGAAATCTATTGCTACGATACGTAGACATCTGCAAACGCTATTTCTTTGCAAGGAAGTGTCGCATTTGCATTCATTTGAAGTGTAGACGTGGAATACACACACTTCGCAAATCATATTATATCTTACCATGAAAAATAGAAATGAGATGCGATATCGCGTTTTAAGAAGCATTGGAACACTATTGCTACAATACGTAGACATCTGCAAACGCTATTTCCTTGCTAGGAAGTGTCGCATTTACATTCATTTGAATCGTAGACGAGGAATGCATAACACTTCGCAATGAATATTATATATTATCATGAAACATGAATATGAGATGCAATATCTCGTTTTAAGAAGCATTTGAACTCTATTGCTATGATACCTAGATATCTGCAGACGCTATTTCCTAGCAAGGAAGTGTCGCATTTACATCATTTGAAGTGTAGGCGAGGAATACATTACACTTCGCAAATCATATTATATCCTACCATGAAACATAGAAATGAGATGCGATATCGCGTTTTAAGAAGCATTAGAAATCTATTGTTACGATACGTAGACATCTGCAAACGCTATTTCTTTGCAAGGAAGTGTCGCATTTACATTCATTTGAAGTGTAGACGTGGAATACACACACTTCGCAAATCATATTATATCTTACCATGAAACAGAGAAATGAGATGCGATATCGCGTTTTAAGAAGAATTAGAAATCTATTGCTACGGTACGTAGACATCTGAAAACGGTATTTCTTTGCAAGGAAGTGTCGCATTTACATTCATTTGAAGTGTAGACGAGGAATACATAACACTTCGCAAATCATATTCTATCTTACCATGAATCATAGAAATGAGATGCGATATCGCGTTTTAAGAAGCATTAGATTTCTATTGCTACGATAGGTAGACATCTGCAAACGCTATTTCCTACCAAGGATGTGTCGCATTTACATTCATATGAAGTGTAGACGAGGAATACATAACACTTCGCAAAGCATATTATATCTTACCATGAAACATAGAAATGAGATGCGATATCGCGTTTTAAGAAGCATTAGAACCCTATTGCTACGATAGGTAGACATCTGCAAACGCTATTTCCTAGCAAGGAAATGTCGCATTTACATTCATTTGATGTGTAGACGAGGAATACATAACACTTCGCAAATCATATTATATCTTACCATGAAACATAGAAATGAGATGCGATATCGCGTTTTAAGAAGCATTAGAACTCTATTGCTACGATACCTAGACATCTGCAAACGCTATTTCCTAGCGAGGAAGTATCGCATTCACATTCATTTGAAGTGTGGACGACGAATACATAACACTTCGCAAATCATGTTATATCTTACCATGAAATATAGAGATGAGATGCGATATCGCGTATTAGGAATCATATGAAATCTATTGCTACGATACGTAGACATCTGCAAACGCTATTTGCTAGCGAGGAAGTGTCGGATTCACATTTATTTGAAGTGTAGACGATGAATACATAACACTTCGCAAATCATATTGCATCTTACCATGAAACATAGAAATGAGATGCGATATCGCGTTTTAAGAAGCATTAGAACCCTATTGCTACGATAGGTAGACATCTGCAAACGCTATTTCCTAGCAAGGAAATGTCGCATTTACATTCATTTGAAGTGTAGACGAGGAATACATAACACTTCGCAAATCATATTATATCTTACCATGAAACATAGAAATGATATGCGATATCGCGTACTAAGAAGCATTAGATTTCTATTGCTACGATAGGTAGACATCTGCAAACGCTATGTCCTTGCAAGGAAGTGTCGCATTTACATTCATTTGAAGTGTAGACGAGGAATACACTACACTTCGCAAATCATATTATATCCTACCATGAAACATAGAAATGAGATACGATATCGCGTTGTAAGAATCATAGAAACACTATTGCTACGATACGTAGACATCTGCAAACGCTATTTCCTACCAAGGAAGTGTCGCATTTACATTCATATGAAGTGTAGACGAGGAATACATAACACCTCGCAAATCATATTATATCTTACCATGAAACATAGAAATGATATGCGATATCGCGTATTAAGAAGCATTAGATTTCTATTGCTACGATACGTAGACATCTGCAAACGCTATTTCTTTGCAAGGAAGTGTCGCATTTGCATTCATTTGAAGTGTAGACGAGGAATACATAAAACTTCGCAAATCATATTATATCTTACCATGAAACATAGAAATGAGATGCGATATCGCGTATTAAGAAGCATTAGATTTCTATTGCTACGATAGGTAGACATCTGCAAACGCTATTTCCTTGCAAGGAAGTGTCGCATTTACATTCATTTGAAGTGTAGACGAGGAATACACTACACTTCGCAAATCATATTATATCCTACCATGAAACATAGAAATGAGATGCGACATCGCTTTTTAAGAAGCATTAGAAATCTATTGCTACGATACGTAGACATCTGCAAACGCTATTTCTTTGCAAGGAAGTGTCGCATTTGCATTCATTTGAAGTGTAGACGTGGAATACACACACTTCGCAAATCATATTATATCTTACCATGAAAAATAGAAATGAGATGCGATATCGCGTTTTAAGAAGCATTGGAACACTATTGCTACAATACGTAGACATCTGCAAACGCTATTTCCTTGCTAGGAAGTGTCGCATTTACATTCATTTGAATCGTAGACGAGGAATGCATAACACTTCGCAATGAATATTATATATTATCATGAAACATGAATATGAGATGCAATATCTCGTTTTAAGAAGCATTTGAACTCTATTGCTATGATACCTAGATATCTGCAGACGCTATTTCCTAGCAAGGAAGTGTCGCATTTACATCATTTGAAGTGTAGGCGAGGAATACATTACACTTCGCAAATCATATTATATCCTACCATGAAACATAGAAATGAGATGCGATATCGCGTTTTAAGAAGCATTAGAAATCTATTGGTACGATACGTAGACATCTGCAAACGCTATTTCTTTGCAAGGAAGTGTCGCATTTACATTCATTTGAAGTGTAGACGTGGAATACACACACTTCGCAAATCATATTATATCTTACCATGAAACAGAGAAATGAGATGCGATATCGCGTTTTAAGAAGCATTAGAAATCTATTGCTACGGTACGTAGACATCTGAAAACGCTATTTCTTTGCAAGGAAGTGTCGCATTTACATTCATTTGAAGTGTAGACGAGGAATACATAACACTTCGCAAATCATATTCTATCTTACCATGAATCATAGAAATGAGATGCGATATCGCGTTTTAAGAAGCATTAGATTTCTATTGCTACGATAGGTAGACATCTGCAAACGCTATTTCCTACCAAGGATGTGTCGCATTTACATTCATATGAAGTGTAGACGAGGAATACATAACACTTCGCAAAGCATATTATATCTTACCATGAAACATAGAAATGAGATGCGATATCGCGTTTTAAGAAGCATTAGAACCCTATTGCTACGATAGGTAGACATCTGCAAACGCTATTTCCTAGCAAGGAAATGTCGCATTTACATTCATTTGATGTGTAGACGAGGAATACATAACACTTCGCAAATCATATTATATCTTACCATGAAACATAGAAATGAGATGCGATATCGCGTTTTAAGAAGCATTAGAACTCTATTGCTACGATACCTAGACATCTGCAAACGCTATTTCCTAGCGAGGAAGTATCGCATTCACATTCATTTGAAGTGTGGACGACGAATACATAACACTTCGCAAATCATGTTATATCTTACCATGAAATATAGAGATGAGATGCGATATCGCGTATTAGGAATCATATGAAATCTATTGCTACGATACGTAGACATCTGCAAACGCTATTTGCTAGCGAGGAAGTGTCGGATTCACATTTATTTGAAGTGTAGACGATGAATACATAACACTTCGCAAATCATATTGCATCTTACCATGAAACATAGAAATGAGATGCGATATCGCGTTTTAAGAAGCATTAGAAATCCATTGCTACGATACGTAGACATCTGCAAACGCTATTTCCTAGCGAGGAAGTGTCGCATTCACATTC
>NW_027490701.1:0-71255 GCF_050948175.1 Xylocopa sonorina | reverse complement strand
GTTTCATGGTAAGATATAACATGATTTGCGAAGTGTTATGTATTCCTTGTCTACGATTCAAATGAATGCAAATGCGACACTTCCTTGCAAGGAAATAGCGTTTGCAGATGTCTACGTATCGTAGCAATAGAGTTCTAACGTCTTCTTAAAACGCGATATCGCATCTCATTTCTATGTTTCATGGTAAGATATAACATGATTTGCGAATTGTCATGTATTCCTCGTCTACACTACAAATGAATGTAAATGCGATACTTCCTTGCTAGGAAATAGCGTCTGCAGATGTCTAGGTATCGTAGCAATAGTGTTCTAATGCTTCTTAAAACGCGATATCGCACCTCATTTCTATGTTTCATGGTAAGATATAATATGATTTGCGAAGTGTCACGTATTCCTCGCCTACACTTCAAATGAATGTAAATGCGACACTTCCTTGCTAGGAAATAGCGTTTGCAGATGTCTGCGTATCGTAGCAATAGAGTTCTTATGATGCTTAAAACGCGATATCGCAACTCATTTCTATGTTTCATGGTAAGATATAATATGATTTGCGATGTATCTTGTATTCCTCGTCTACACTTCAAATGAATGTAAATGCGACACTTCCTCGCTAGGAAATAGCGTTTGCAGATGTCTACGTATCGTAGCAATAGAGTTCTTATGATTCTTAAAACGCGATATCGCATCTCATTTCTATGTTTCATGGTAAGAAATAATATGATTTGCGAAGTATCATGTATTCCTCGTCTACACTTCAAATGAATGTAAATGCGACACTTCCTTGATAGGAAATAGCGTCTGTAGATGTCTAGGTATCGTAGCAATAGAATTCTAATGCTTCTTAAAACGCGATATCGCATCTCATTTCTATGTTTCATGGTAAGATACAATATGATTTGCGAAGTATCATGTATTCCTCGTACACCCTTCAATTGAATGTAAATGCGACACTTCCTTGCTAGGAAATAGCGTCTGCAGATGTCTAGGTATCGTAGCAATAGTGTTCTAATGCTTCTTAAAACGCGATATCGCATCTCATTTCTATGTTTCATGGTAAGATATAACATGATTTGCGAAGTGTCATGTATTCCTCGTCTACACTACATATGAATGTAAATGCGATACTTCCCTGCTTGGAAATAGCGTCTGCAGATGTCTAGGTATCGTAGCAATAGAGTTCTAATGCTTCTTAAAACGCGATATCGCATCTCATTTCTATGTTTCATGGTAAGATATAATATGATTTGCGAAGTGTCATGTATTCCTTGTCTACACTTCAAATGAATGTAAATGCGACACTTCCATGCAAGGAAATAGCGTTTGCAGATGTCTACGACTCGTAGCAATAGAGTTCATATGATTCTTAAAACGCGATATCGCATCTCATTTCTATGTTTCATGGTAAGATATAACATGATTTGCGAAGTGTTATGTATTCCTTGTCTACACTTCAAATGAATGTGAATGCGATACTTCCTCGCTAGGAAATAGCGTTTGCAGATGTCTACGTATCGAAGCAATAGAGTTCAAATGCTTCTTAAAACGAGATATTGCATCTCATATCTATGTTTCCTGATAAGATATAATATTCATTGCGAAGTGTTATGCATTCCTCGTCTACGCTTCAAATGAATGTAAATGCGACACTTCCTTGCAAGGAAATAGCGTTTGCAGATGTCTACGTATCGTAGCAATAGAGTTCTTATGATTCTTAAAACGCGATATCGCATCTCATTTCTATGTTTCATGGTAAGATATACTATGATTTGCGAAGTGTCATGTATTCCTCGTCTACACTACAAATGAATGTAAATGCGACACTTCCTTGCTAGGAAATAGCGATTGCAGAAGTCTACGTATCGTAGCAATAGAGTTCTAATGCTTCTTAAAACGCGATATCGCATCTCATTTCTATGTTTCATGGTAAGATGTAATATTATTTGCGAAGTGTTATGTATTCCTCGCCTATACTTCAAATGAATGTAAATGCGAGACTTCTTTGCTAGGAAATAGCGTTTGCAAATGTCTACCTATCGTAGCAATAGTGTTCTAATGCTTCTTGAAACGCGATATCGTATCTCATTTCTATGTTTCATGGTAAGATATAATATGATTTGCGAAGTGTTATGTATTCCTCGTCTACACATCAACTAAATGTAAATGCGCACTTCCTTGCAAGGAAATAGCGTTTGCAGATGTCAACGTATCGTAGCAATAGTGTTCTTATGATTCTTAAAACGCGATATAGCATCTCATTTCTATGTTTCATGGTAAGATATAATATGATTTGCGAAGTGTGTGTAATCCTCGTCTACACTTCAAATGAATGTAAATGCGACACTTCCTTGCTAGGAAATAGCGTTTGCAGATGTCTACGTATCGAAGCAATAGAGTTCAAATGCTTCTTAAAACGAGATATTGCATCTCATATCTATATTTCCTGATAAGATATAATATTCATTGCGATGTGTTATGCATTCCTCGTCTACGATTCAAATGAATGTAAATGCGACACTTCCTTGCGAGGAAATAGCGTTTGCAGATGTCTAGGTATCGTAGCAGTAGAGTTCTTATGATTCTTAAAACGCAATATCGCATCTCATTTCTATGTTTCATGGTAAGATATAATATGATTTGCGGAGTGTTATGTATTCCTCGTCTACACTTCAAATGAATGTAAATGCGACACTTCCTTGCAAGGAAATAGCGTTTTCAGATGTCTACGTATCGAAGCAATAGAGTTCAAATGCTTCTTAAAACGAGATATTGCATCTCATATCTGTGTTTCATGATAAGATATAATATTCATTGCGAAGTGTTATGCATTCCTCGCCTACGATTCAAATGAATGTAAATGCGACACTTCCTTGCTAGGAAATAGCGATTGCAGAAGTCTACGTATCGTAGCAATAGAGTTCTAATGCTTCTTAAAACGCGATATCGCATCTCATTTCTATGTTTCATGGTAAGATGTAATATTATTTGCGAAGTGTTATGTATTCCTCGCCTATACTTCAAATGAATGTAAATGCGAGACTTCTTTGCTAGGAAATAGCGTTTGCAAATGTCTACCTATCGTAGCAATAGTGTTCTAATGCTTCTTGAAACGCGATATCGTATCTCATTTCTATGTTTCATGGTAAGATATAATATGATATGCGAAGTGTTATGTATTCCTCGTCTACACATCAACTAAATGTAAATGCGCACTTCCTTGCAAGGAAATAGCGTTTGCAGATGTCAACGTATCGTAGCAATAGAGTTCTTATGATTCTTAAAACGCGATATCACATCTCATTTCTATGTTTCATGGTAAGATGTAATATTATTTGCGAAGTGTTATGTATTCCTCGCCTATACTTCAAATGAATGTAAATGCGAGACTTCTTTGCTAGGAAATAGCGTTTGCAAATGTCTACCTATCGTAGCAATAGTGTTCTAATGCTTCTTAAAACGCGAAATCGCATCTCATTTCTATGTTTCATGGTAAGATATAATATGATTTGCGAAGTGTTATGTATTCCTCGTCTACGATTCAAATGAATGTAAATGCGACACTTCCTTGCTAGGAAATGGCGTTTGCAGAAGTCTACGTATCGTAGCAATAGAGTTCTAATGCTTCTTAAAACGCGATATCGCATCTCATTTCTATGTTTCGTGGTAAGATGTAATATTATTTGCGAAGTGTTATGTATTCCTCGCCTATACTTCAAATGAATGTAAATGCGAGACTTCTTTGCTAGGAAATAGCGTTTGCAAATGTCTACCTATCGTAGCAATAGTGTTTTAATGCTTCTTAAAACGCGAAATCGCATCTCATTTCTATGTTTCATGGTAAGATATAATATGATTTGCGAAGTGTTATGTATTCCTCGTCTACACTTCAAATGAATGTAAATGCGACACTTCCTTGCAAGGAAATATCGTTTGCAGAAGTCTACGTATCGTAGCAATAGAGTTCTAATGCTTCTTAAAACGCGATATCGCATCTCATTTCTATGTTTCATGGTAAGATGTAATATTATTTGCGAAGTGTTATGTATTCCTCGCCTATAGTTCAAATGAATGTAAATGCGAGACTTCTTTCCTAGGAAATAGCGTTTGAAAATGTTTACCTATCGTAGCAATAGTGTTTTAATGCTTCTTAAAACGCGATATCGCATCTCATTTCTATGTTTCATGGTAAGATATAATATGATTTGCGAAGTGTTATGTATTCCTCGTCTACACTTCAAATGAATGTAAATGCGACACTTCTTTGCTAGGAAATAGCGTTTGCAAATGTCTACCTATCGTAGCAATAGTGTTCTAATGCTTCTTAAAACGCGATATCGCATCTCTTTTCTATGTTTCATGGTAAGGTATAATATGATTTGCGAAGTGTCATGTTTTCCTCGTCTACACTACAAGTGAATGTAAATGCGACACTTCCTTGCTAGGAAATAGCGTCTGCAGATGTCTAGGTATCGTAGCAATAGAGTTCTAATGCTTCATAAAACGCGATATCGCATCTCATTTCTATGTTTCATGGTAAGATATAATATGATTTGCGATGTGTGATGTATTCCTCGCCTGCACTTCAAATGAATGTAAATGCGACACTTCCTTGCAAGGACATAGCGATTGCAGATGTCTACGTCTCGTACCAATAGAGTTCATATGATTCCTAAAACGAGATATTGCATCTCATATCTATGTTTCCTGATAAGATATAATATTCATTGAGAAGTGTTATGCATTCCTCGTCTACGATTCAAATGAATGTAAATGCGACATTTCCTTGCAAGGAAATAGCGTTTGCAGATGTCAACGTATCGTAGCAATAGAGTTCTAATGCTTCTTAAAACGCGATATCGCATCTCATTTCTATGTTTCATGGTAAGATATAATATGATTTGCGATGTGTGATGTATTCCTCGCCTGCACTTCAAATGAATGTAAATGCGACACTTCCTTGCAAGGAAATAGCGATTGCAGATGTCTACGTCTAGTAGCAATAGAGTTCATATGTTCTTAAAACGCGATATCGCATCTCAGTTCTATGTTTCATGGTAAGATATATCATGATTTGCGAAGTGTTATGTATTCCTTGTCTACACTTCAAATGAATGTGAATGCGATACTTCCTTGCTGGGAAATAGCATCTGCAGATGTCTAGGTATCGTAGCAATAGAGTTCTTATGCTTCTTAAAACGCGATATCGCATCTCATTTCTATGTTTCATGGTGAGATATAATATGATTTGCGAAGTGTGATGTATTCCTCGTCTACACTTCAAATGAATGTAAATGCGACACTTCCTTGCTAGGAAATAGCGTTTGCAGATGTCTACGTATCGAAGCAATAGAGTTCAAATGCTTTCTAAAACGCGATATCGCATCTCATTTCTATGTTTCATGGTAAGATGTAACATGATTTGCGAAGTATTGTGTATTCCTCGTCTACACTTCAAATGAATGTAAATGCGACACTTCCTTGCAACGAAATAGCGTTTGCAGATGTCTACGTATCGAAGCAATAGAGTTCTAATGCTTCTTAAAACGCGATATCGCATCTCATTTCTATGTTTCATGGTAAGATATAATATGGTTTGCGAAGTGTTATGTATTCCTCGTCTACACATCAACTAAATGTAAATGCGCACTTCCTTGCAAGGAAATAGCGTTTGCAGATGTCTACGTATCGTAGCAATAGCCTTCTAATGCTACTTAAAACGCCATATCGAATCCCATTTCTATGTTTCATGGTAAGATATACTATGATTTGCGAAGTATTGTGTATTCCTCGTCTACACTTCAAATGAATGTAAATGCGACACTTCCTTGCAACGAAATAGCGTTTGCAGATGTCTACGTTTCGATGCAATAGAGTTCTAATGCTTCTTAACACGCGATATCGTATCTCATTTCTATGTTTCATGGTAAGATATAATATGGTTTGCGAAGTGTTATGTATTCCTCGTCTACACATCAACTAAATGTAAATGCGCACTTCCTTGCAAGGAAATAGCGTTTGCAGATGTCTACGTATCGTAGCAATAGCTTTCTAATGCTACTTAAAACGCCATATCGAATCTCAGTTCTATGTTTCATGGTAAGATATACTATGATTTGCGAAGTGTCATGTATTCCTCGTCTACACTACAAATGAATGTAAATGCGACACTTCCTTGCAAGGAAATAGCGTTTGCAGATGTCTACGTATCGTAGCAATAGAGTTCTTATGATTCTTAAAACGCGATATCGCATCTCATTTCTATGTTTCATGGTAAGAAATAATATGATTTGCGAAGTATCATGTATTCCTCGTCTACACTTCAAATGAATGTAAATGCGACACTTCCTTGCTAGGAAATAGCGTCTGTAGATGTCTAGGTATCGTAGCAATAGAGTTCTAATGCTTCTTAAAACGCGATATCGCATCTCATTTCTATGTTTCATGGTAAGATACAATATGATTTGCGAAGTATCATGTATTCCTCGTACACCCTTCAATTGAATGTAAATGCGACACTTCCTTGCTAGGAAATAGCGTCTGCAGATGTCTAGGTATCGTAGCAATAGTGTTCTAATGCTTCTTAAAACGCGATATCGCATCTCATTTCTATGTTTCATGGTAAGATATAACATGATTTGCGAAGTGTCATGTATTCCTCGTCTACACTACATATGAATGTAAATGCGATACTTCCCTGCTTGGAAATAGCGTCTGCAGATGTCTAGGTATCGTAGCAATAGAGTTCTAATGCTTCTTAAAACGCGATATCGCATCTCATTTCTATGTTTCATGGTAAGATATAATATGATTTGCGAAGTGTCACGTATTCCTCGCCTACACTTCAAATGAATGTAAATGCGACACTTCCATGCAAGGAAATAGCGTTTGCAGATGTCTACGACTCGTAGCAATAGAGTTCATATGATTCTTAAAACGCGATATCGCATCTCATTTCTATGTTTCATGGTAAGATATAACATGATTTGCGAAGTGTTATGTATTCCTTGTCTACACTTCAAATGAATGTGAATGCGATACTTCCTCGCTAGGAAATAGCGTTTGCAGATGTCTACGTATTGTAGCAATAGCTATCTAATGCTTCTTGAAACGCGATGTCGAATCTCATTTCTATGTTTCATGGTAAGATATAATATGATTTGCGAAGTGTCATGTATTCCTTGTCTACACTTCAAATGAATGTAAATGCGATACTTCCTTGCAAGGAAATAGCGATTGCAGATGTCTACGTCTCGTAGCAATAGAGTTCATATGATTCTTAAAACGCGATATCGCATCTCATTTCTATGTTTCATGGTAAGATATAATATGATTTGCGAAGTGTTATGTATTCCTCGTCTACACTTCAAATGAATGTAAATGCGACACTTCCTTGCAAGGAAATAGCGTTTGCAGATGTCTACGTATCGAAGCAATAGAGTTCAAATGCTTCTTAAAACGAGATATTGTATCTCATATCTATGTTTCCTGATAAGATATAATATTCATTGCGAAGTGTTATGCATTCCTCGTCTACGCTTCAAATGAATGTAAATGCGACACTTCCTTGCTAGGAAATAGCGTTTGCAGATGTCTACGTATCGAAGCAATAGAGTTCAAATGCTTCTTAAAACGAGATATTGCATCTCATATCTATATTTCCTGATAAGATATAATATTCATTGCGATGTGTTATGCATTCCTCGTCTACGATTCAAATGAATGTAAATGCGACACTTCCTTGCGAGGAAATAGCGTTTGCAGATGTCTAGGTATCGTAGCAGTAGAGTTCTTATGATTCTTAAAACGCAATATCGCATCTCATTTCTATGTTTCATGGTAAGATATAATATGATTTGCGGAGTGTTATGTATTCCTCGTCTACACTTCAAATGAATGTAAATGCGACACTTCCTTGCAAGGAAATAGCGTTTTCAGATGTCTACGTATCGAAGCAATAGAGTTCAAATGCTTCTTAAAACGAGATATTGCATCTCATATCTGTGTTTCATGATAAGATATAATATTCATTGCGAAGTGTTATGCATTCCTCGCCTACGATTCAAATGAATGTAAATGCGACACTTCCTTGCTAGGAAATAGCGATTGCAGAAGTCTACGTATCGTAGCAATAGAGTTCTAATGCTTCTTAAAACGCGATATCGCATCTCATTTCTATGTTTCATGGTAAGATTTAATATTATTTGCGAAGTGTTATGTATTCCTCGCCTATACTTCAAGTGAATGTAAATGCGAGACTTCTTTGCTAGGAAATAGCGTTTGCAAATGTCTACCTATCGTAGCAATAGTGTTCTAATGCTTCTTGAAACGCGATATCGTATCTCATTTCTATGTTTCATGGTAAGATATAATATGATATGCGAAGTGTTATGTATTCCCCGTCTACACATCAACTAAATGTAAATGCGCACTTCCTTGCAAGGAAATAGCGTTTGCAGATGTCAACGTATCGTAGCAATAGAGTTCTTATGATTCTTAAAACGCGATATCACATCTCATTTCTATGTTTCATGGTAAGATGTAATATTATTTGCGAAGTGTTATGTATTCCTCGCCTATAGTTCAAATGAATGTAAATGCGAGACTTCTTTCCTAGGAAATAGCGTTTGAAAATGTTTACCTATCGTAGCAATAGTGTTTTAATGCTTCTTAAAACGCGATATCGCATCTCATTTCTATGTTTCATGGTAAGATATAATATGATTTGCGAAGTGTTATGTATTCCTCGTCTACACTTCAAATGAATGTAAATGCGATACTTCCTCGCTAGGAAATAGCGTTTGCAGATGTCTACGTATCGAAGCAATAGAGTTCAAATGCTTCCTAAAACGAGATATTGCATCTCATATCTATGTTTCATGATGAGCTATAATAGTCATTGCGAAGTGTTATGCATTCCTCGTCTACGATTCAAATGGATGTAAATGCGACACTTCCTTGCTAGGAAATAGCGTTTGCAGATGTCTACGTATCGAAGCAATAGAGTTCAAATGCTTCTTAAAACAAGATATCGCATCTCAATTCTATATTTCATGATAAGATGTAATATTCATTGCGAAGCGTTATGTATTCCTCGTCTACGATTCAAATGGATGTAAATGCGACACTTCCTTGCTAGGAAATAGCGTTTGCAGATGTCTACGTATCGAAGCAATAGAGGTCAAATGCTTCTTAAAACAAGATATCGCATCTCAATTCTATAATTCATGATAAGATGTAATATTCATTGCGAAGTGTTATGTATTCCTCGCCTACACTTCAAATGAATGTAAATGCGACTCTTCCTTGCTAGGTAATAGCGTTTGTAGATGTCTACGTATCGAAGCAATAAAGTTCAAATGCTTCTTAAAACGAGATATTGCATCTCATATCTATGTTTCCTGATAGGATATAATATTCATTGCGAAGTGTAATGCATTCCTCGTCTACGATTCAAATGAATGTAAATGCGACACTTCCATGCAAGGAAATAGCGTTTGCAGATGTCTACGTATCGAAGCAATAGAGTTCAAATGCTTCTTAAAACAAGATATCGCATCTCAATTCTATATTTCATGATAAGATGTAATATTCATTGCGAAGCGTTATGTATTCCTCGTCAACGATTCAAATGGATGTAAATGCGACACTTCCTTGCTAGGAAATAGCGTTTGCAGATGTCTACGTATCGAAGCAATAGAGGTCAAATTCTTCTTAAAACAAGATATCGCATCTCAATTCTATATTTCATGATAAGATGTAATATTCATTGCGAAGTGTTATGTATTCCTCGCCTACACTTCATATGAATGTAAATGCGACACTTCCTTGCTAGGAAATAGCGTTTGCAGATGTCTACGTATCGAAGCAATAGAGTTCAAATGCTTTCTAAAACGCGATATCGCATCTCATTTCTATGTTTCATGGTAAGATGTAACATGATTTGCGAAGTATTGTGTATTCCTCGTCTACACTTCAAATGAATGTAAATGCGACACTTCCTTGCAACGAAATAGCGTTTGCAGATGTCTACGTATCGAAGCAATAGAGTTCTAATGCTTCTTAAAACGCGATATCGCATCTCATTTCTATGTTTCATGGTAAGATATAATATGGTTTGCGAAGTGTTATGTATTCCTCGTCTACACATCAACTAAATGTAAATGCGCACTTCCTTGCAAGGAAATAGCGTTTGCAGATGTCTACGTATCGTAGCAATAGCCTTCTAATGCTACTTAAAACGCCATATCGAATCCCATTTCTATGTTTCATGGTAAGATATACTATGATTTGCGAAGTATTGTGTATTCCTCGTCTACACTTCAAATGAATGTAAATGCGACACTTCCTTGCAACGAAATAGCGTTTGCAGATGTCTACGTTTCGATGCAATAGAGTTCCAATGCTTCTTAACACGCGATATCGCATCTCATTTCTATGTTTCATGGTAAGATATAATATGGTTTGCGAAGTGTTATGTATTCCTCGTCTAGACATCAACTAAATGTAAATGCGCACTTCCTTGCAAGGAAATAGCGTTTGCAGATGTCTACGTATCGTAGCAATAGCTTTCTAATGCTACTTAAAACGCCATATCGAATCTCAGTTCTATGTTTCATGGTAAGATATACTATGATTTGCGAAGTGTCATGTATTCCTCGTCTACACTACAAATGAATGTAAATGCGACACTTCCTTGCAAGGAAATAGCGTTTGCAGATGTCTACGTATCGAAGCAATAGTGTTCAAATGCTTCTTAAAACGCGATATCGCATCTCATCTCTATGTTTCATGGTAAGATATAATATGATTTGCGAAGTATCATGTATTCCTCGTCTACACTTCAAATGAATGTAAATGCGACCCTTCCTTGCAAGGAAATAGCGTTTGCAGATGTCCACGTATCGAAGCAATAGAGTTCAAATGCTTCATAAAACAAGATATCGCATCTTAATTCTATGTTTCATGATAGGATGTAATATTCATTGCGAAGTGTTATGTATTCCTCGCCTACACTTCAAATGAATGTGAATGCGACACTTCCTCGCTAGGAAATGGCGTTTGCAGATGTCTACGTATCGTAGCAATAGATTTCTAATGCTTCTTAAAACGAGACATCGCATCTCATTTCTATGTTTCATGGTAAGATATAATATGATTTGCGAAGTGTTGTGTATTCCTCGTCTACACTTCAAATGAATGTAAATGCGACACTTCCTTGCTAGGAAATAGCGTTTGCAGATGTCTACGTATCGAAGCAATAGAGTTCAAATGCTTCTTAAAACAAGATATCGCATCTCAATTCTATATTTCATGATAAGATGTAATATTCATTGCGAAGCGTTATGTATTCCTCGTCTACGATTCAAATGGATGTAAATGCGACACTTCCTTGCTAGGAAATAGCGTTTGCAGATGTCTACGTATCGAAGCAATAGAGGTCAAATGCTTCTTAAAACAAGATATCGCATCTCAATTCTATAATTCATGATAAGATGTAATATTCATTGCGAAGTGTTATGTATTCCTCGCCTACACTTCAAATGAATGTAAATGCGACTCTTCCTTGCTAGGTAATAGCGTTTGTAGATGTCTACGTATCGAAGCAATAAAGTTCAAATACTTCTTAAAACGAGATATTGCATCTCATATCTATGTTTCCTGATAGGATATAATATTCATTGCGAAGTGTAATGCATTCCTCGTCTACGATTCAAATGAATGTAAATGCGACACTTCCATGCAAGGAAATAGCGTTTGCAGATGTCTACGTATCGAAGCAATAGAGTTCAAATGCTTCTTAAAACAAGATATCGCATCTCAATTCTATATTTCATGATAAGATGTAATATTCATTGCGAAGCGTTATGTATTCCTCGTCAACGATTCAAATGGATGTAAATGCGACACTTCCTTGCTAGGAAATAGCGTTTGCAGATGTCTACGTATCGAAGCAATAGAGGTCAAATTCTTCTTAAAACAAGATATCGCATCTCAATTCTATATTTCATGATAAGATGTAATATTCATTGCGAAGTGTTATGTATTCCTCGCCTACACTTCATATGAATGTAAATGCGACACTTCCTTGCTAGGAAATAGCGTTTGCAGATGTCTACGTATCGAAGCAATAGAGTTCAAATGCTTTCTAAAACGCGATATCGCATCTCATTTCTATGTTTCATGGTAAGATGTAACATGATTTGCGAAGTATTGTGTATTCCTCGTCTACACTTCAAATGAATGTAAATGCGACACTTCCTTGCAACGAAATAGCGTTTGCAGATGTCTACGTATCGAAGCAATAGAGTTCTAATGCTTCTTAAAACGCGATATCGCATCTCATTTCTATGTTTCATGGTAAGATATAATATGGTTTGCGAAGTGTTATGTATTCCTCGTCTACACATCAACTAAATGTAAATGCGCACTTCCTTGCAAGGAAATAGCGTTTGCAGATGTCTACGTATCGTAGCAATAGCCTTCTAATGCTACTTAAAACGCCATATCGAATCCCATTTCTATGTTTCATGGTAAGATATACTATGATTTGCGAAGTATTGTGTATTCCTCGTCTACACTTCAAATGAATGTAAATGCGACACTTCCTTGCAACGAAATAGCGTTTGCAGATGTCTACGTTTCGATGCAATAGAGTTCTAATGCTTCTTAACACGCGATATCGCATCTCATTTCTATGTTTCATGGTAAGATATAATATGGTTTGCGAAGTGTTATGTATTCCTCGTCTGCACATCAACTAAATGTAAATGCGCACTTCCTTGCAAGGAAATAGCGTTTGCAGATGTCTACTTATCGTAGCAATAGCTTTCTAATGCTACTTAAAACGCCATATCGAATCTCAGTTCTATGTTTCATGGTAAGATATACTATGATTTGCGAAGTGTCATGTATTCCTCGTCTACACTACAAATGAATGTAAATGCGACACTTCCTTGCAAGGAAATAGCGTTTGCAGATGTCTACGTATCGAAGCAATAGTGTTCAAATGCTTCTTAAAACGCCATATCGAATCCCATTTCTAGGTTTCATGGTAAGATATACTATGATTTGCGAAGTATTGTGTATTCCTCGTCTACACTTCAAATGAATGTAAATGCGACACTTCCTTGCAACGAAATAGCGTTTGCAGATGTCTACGTTTCGATGCAATAGAGTTCTAATGCTTCTTAACACGCGATATCGCATCTCATTTCTATGTTTCATGGTAAGATATAATATGGTTTGCGAAGTGTTATGTATTCCTCGTCTACACATCAACTAAATGTAAATGCGCACTTCCTTGCAAGGAAATAGCGTTTGCAGATGTCTACGTATCGTAGCAATAGCTTTCTAATGCTACTTAAAACGCCATATCGAATCTCAGTTCTATGTTTCATGGTAAGATATACTATGATTTGCGAAGTGTCATGTATTCCTCGTCTACACTACAAATGAATGTAAATGCGACACTTCCTTGCAAGGAAATAGCGTTTGCAGATGTCTACGTATCGAAGCAATAGTGTTCAAATGCTTCTTAAAACGCGATATCGCATCTCATCTCTATGTTTCATGGTAAGATATAATATGATTTGCGAAGTATCATGTATTCCTCGTCTACACTTCAAATGAATGTAAATGCGACCCTTCCTTGCAAGGAAATAGCGTTTGCAGATGTCTACGTATCGAAGCAATAGTGTTCAAATGCTTCTTAAAACGCCATATCGAATCCCATTTCTAGGTTTCATGGTAAGATATACTATGATTTGCGAAGTATTGTGTATTCCTCGTCTACACTTCAAATGAATGTAAATGCGACACTTCCTTGCAACGAAATAGCGTTTGCAGATGTCTACGTTTCGATGCAATAGAGTTCTAATGCTTCTTAACACGCGATATCGCATCTCATTTCTATGTTTCATGGTAAGATATAATATGGTTTGCGAAGTGTTATGTATTCCTCGTCTACACATCAACTAAATGTAAATGCGCACTTCCTTGCAAGGAAATAGCGTTTGCAGATGTCTACGTATCGTAGCAATAGCTTTCTAATGCTACTTAAAACGCCATATCGAATCTCAGTTCTATGTTTCATGGTAAGATATACTATGATTTGCGAAGTGTCATGTATTCCTCGTCTACACTACAAATGAATGTAAATGCGACACTTCCTTGCAAGGAAATAGCGTTTGCAGATGTCTACGTATCGAAGCAATAGTGTTCAAATGCTTCTTAAAACGCGATATCGCATCTCATCTCTATGTTTCATGGTAAGATATAATATGATTTGCGAAGTATCATGTATTCCTCGTCTACACTTCAAATGAATGTAAATGCGACCCTTCCTTGCAAGGAAATAGCGTTTGCAGATGTCCACGTATCGAAGCAATAGAGTTCAAATGCTTCCTAAAACAAGATATCGCATCTTAATTCTATGTTTCATGATAGGATGTAATATTCATTGCGAAGTGTTATGTATTCCTCGCCTACACTTCAAATGAATGTGAATGCGACACTTCCTCGCTAGGAAATGGCGTTTGCAGATGTCTACGTATCGTAGCAATAGATTTCTAATGCTTCTTAAAACGAGACATCGCATCTCATTTCTATGTTTCATGGTAAGATATAATATGATTTGCGAAGTGTTGTGTATTCCTCGTCTACACTTCAAATGAATGTAAATGCGACACTTCCTTGCAAGGAAATAGCGTTTGCAGATGTCTACGTATCGAAGCAATAATGTTCAAATGCTTCTTAAAACGCGATATCGCATCTCATCTCTATGTTTCATGGTAAGATATAATATGATTTGCGAAGTATCATGTATTCCTCGCCTACACTTCAAATGAATGTAAATGCGACCCTTCCTTGCAAGGAAATGGCGTTTGCAGATGTCTACGTATCGTAGCAATAGATTTCTAATGCTTCTTAAAACGAGACATCGCATCTCATTTCTATGTTTCATGGTAAGATATAATATGATTTGCGAAGTGTTGTGTATTCCTCGTCTACACTTCAAATGAATGTAAATGCGACACTTCCTGGCTAGGAAATAGCGTCTGCAGATGTCTACGTATCGTAGCAATAGAGTTCATATGATTCTTAAAACGCGATATCGCATCTCATATCTATGTTTCATGATAAGATATAATATTCATTGCGAAGTGTTATGCATTCCTCGTCTACGATTCAAATGGATGTAAATGCGACACTTCCTTGCTAGGAAATAGCGTTTGCAGATGTCTACGTATCGAAGCAATAGAGATCAAACGCTTCTTAAAACAAGATATCGCATCTCAATTCTCTGTTTCATGATAAGATATAATATTCGTTGCGAAGTGTTATGTATTTCTCGCATACACTTCAAATGAATATAAATGCGACACTTCCTCGCTAGGAAATGGCGTTTGCAGATGTCTACCTATCGTAGCAGTAGTGTTCTAATGCTTCTTAGAACGCGATGGCGCATCTCATTTCTATGTTTCATGGTAAGATATAATATGATTTGCGAAGTGTTATGTATTCGTCGTCTACACTTAAAATGAATGTGAATGTGACACTTCCTTGCAAGGAAATAGCGTTTGCGGATGTCTACGTATCGAAGCAATAGAGTTCAAATGCTTCCTAAAACGAGATATTGCATCTCAAATCTATGTTTCATGATAAGATATAATATTCATTGCGAAGTGTTATGCATTCCTCGTCTACGATTCAAATGGATGTAAATGCGACACTTCCTTGCTAGGAAATAGCGTTTGCAGATGTCTAGGTATCGTAGCAATAGAGTTCTAATGCTTCTTAAAACGCGATATCGTATCTGATTTCTATGTTTCATGGTAAGATGTAATATGATTTGCGAAGTGTTATGTATTCCTCGTCTACACTTCAAATGAATGTAAATGCGACACTTCCTCGCTAGGAAATAGCGTTTGCAGATGTCTACGTATCGTAGCAATAGATTTCTAATGCTTCTTAAAACGCGATATAGCATCTCATTTCTATGTTTCATGGTAAGATATAACATGATTTGCGAAGTGTCATGTATTCCTCGTCTACGCTTCAAATGAATGTGAATGCGATACTTCCCCGCTAGGAAATAGCGTTTGCAGATGTCTACGTATCGTAGCAATAGCTTTCTAATGCTTCTTAAAACGCGATATCGCATCTCATTTCTATGTTTCATGGTAAGATATAACATGATTTGCGATGTGTTATGTATACCTCGTATACACTTCAAATGAATGTGAATGCGATACTTCCTCGCTAGGAAATAGCGTTTGCAGATGTCTACGTATCGTAGCAATAGATTTCTAATGCTTCTTAAAACGGCGATATCGCATCTCATTTCTATGTTTCATGGTAAGATATAATATGATTTGCGAAGTGTTATGTATTCCTCGTCTACACTTCAAATGAATGTAAATGCGACACTTCCTTGCAAGGAAATAGCGATTGCAGATGTCTACCTATCGTGGCATTAGAGTTCCAATGCTTCTTAAAACGCGATATCGCATCTCATTTCTATGTTTCATGGTAAGATATAATATGATTTGCGAAGTGTTATGTATTCCTCGTCTACACTTCAAACGAATGTAAATGCGACACTTCCTTGCACGGAAATAGCGTTTGCAGATGTCTACGTGTCGGAGCAATAGTGTTCAAATGCTCCTTAAAACGAGATATTGCATCTCATATCTATGCTTCATGATAAGATATAATATTCATTGCGAAGTGTTATGCTTTTCCTCGTCTACGGTTCAAATGAATGTAAATGCGACACTTCCTTGCAAGGAAATAGCGTTTGCAAATGTCTACCTATCGTAGCAATAGTGTTCTAATTCTTCTTAAAACGCGATATCGCATCTCATTTCTATGTTTCATGGTATGATATAATATGATTTGCGAAGTGTCATGTATTCCTCGTCTACACTACAAATGAATGTAAATGCGACACTTCCTTGCTATGAAATAGCGTCTGCAGATGTCTAGGTATCGTAGCAATAGAGTTCTAATGCTTCTTAAAACGCGATATCGCATCTCATTTCCATGTTTCATGGTAAGATATAATATGATTTGCGAAGTGTTATGTATTCCTCGTCTACACTTCAAATGAATGTAAATGCGACACTTCTTTGCAAGGAAATAGCGATTGCAGATGTCTACGTCTCGTAGCAATAGAGTTCATATGATTCTTAAAACGCTATATCGCATCTCAATTCTATGTTTCATGGTAAGATATAACATGATTTGCGAAGTGTTATGTATTCCTTGTCTACACTTCAAATGAATGTGAATGCGATACGTCCTCGCTAGGAAATAGCGTTTGCAGATGTCTACGTATCGTAGCAATAGCTTTCTAATGCTTCCTAAAACGCGCATCTCATTTCTATGTTTCATGGTAAGATATAACATGATTTGCGAAGTGTCATGTATTCCTCGTCTACGCTTCAAATGAATGTGAATGCGATACTTCCCCGCTAGGAAATAGCGTTTGCAGATGTCTACGTATCGTAGCAATAGCTTTCTAATGCTTCTTAAAACGCGATATCGCATCTTATTTCTATGTTTCATGGTAAGATATAACATGATTTGCGATGTGTTATGTATACCTCGTCTACACTTCAAATGAATGTGAATGCGATACTTCCTCGCTAGGAAATAGCGTTTGCAGATGTCTACGTATCGTAGCAATAGATTTCTAATGCTTCTTAAAACGGCGATATCGCATCTCATTTCTATGTTTCATGGTAAGATATAATATTATTTGCGAAGTGTTATGTATTCCTCGTCTACACTTCAAGTGAATGTAAATGCGACACTTCCTTGCAAGGAAATAGCGTTTGCAGATGTCTACGTGTCGAAGCAATAGTGTTCAAATGCTTCTTAAAACGAGATATTGCATCTCATATCTATGCTTCATGATAAGATATAATATTCATTGCGAAGTGTATTGCTTTTCCTCGTCTACGGTTCAAATGAATGTAAATGCGACACTTCCTTGCAAGGAAGTAGCGTTTGCAAATGTCTACCTATCGTAGCAATAGTGTTCTAATTCTTCTTAAAACGCGATATCGCATCTCATTTCTATGTTTCATGGTAAGGTATAATATGATTTGCGAAGTGTTATGTATTCCTCGTCCACACTTCAAATGAATGTAAATGCGACACTTCCTTGCAAGGAAATAGCGTTTGCAGATGTCTACGTATCGTAGCAATGGATTTCTGATGCTTCTTAAAACGCGATATCGCATCTCATTTCTATGTTTTATGGTAAGATATAATATGATTTGCGAAGTGTTATGTATTCCTCGTCTACACTTCAGATGAATGTAAATGCGACACTTCCTTGCAAGGAAATAGCGTTTGCAGATGTCTACGTATCGAAGCAATAGAGTTCAAATGCTTCGTAAAACGAGATATTGCATCTCATATCTATGTTTCATGATAAGATATAATATTCATTGCGAAGTATTATGTATTCCTCGTCTACACTTCAAACGAATGTAAATGCGACACTTCCTTGCCAGGAAGTAGCGTGTGCAGATGTCTAGGTATCGTAGCAATAGAGTTCTAATGCTTCTTAAAACGCGATATCGCATCTCATTTCTATGTTTCATGGTAAGATGTAATATGATTTGCGAAGTGTTATGTATTCCTCGTCTACACTTCAAATGAATGTAAATGCGACACTTCCTCGCTAGGAAATAGCGTTTGCAGATGTCTACGTATCGTAGCAATAGATTTCTAATGCTTCTTAAAACGCGATATAGCATCTCATTTCTATGTTTCGTGGTAAGATATAACATGATTTGCGAAGTGTCATGTATTCCTCGTCTACGCTTCAAATGAATGTGAATGCGATACTTCCCCGCTAGGAAATAGCGTTTGCAGATGTCTACGTATCGTAGCAATAGCTTTCTAATGCTTCTTAAAACGCGATATCGCATCTCACTTCTATGTTTCATGGTAAGATATAACATGATTTGCGATGTGTTATGTATACCTCGTATACACTTCAAATGAATGTGAATGCGATACTTCCTCGCTAGGAAATAGCGTTTGCAGGTGTCTACGTATCGTAGCAATAGATTTCTAATGCTTCTTAAAACGGCGATATCGCATCTCATTTCTATGTTTCATGGTAAGATATAATATGATTTGCGAAGTGTTATGTATTCCTCGTCTACACTTCAAATGAATGTAAATGCGACACTTCCTTGCAAGGAAATAGCGATTGCAGATGTCTACCTATCGTGGCATTAGAGTTCCAATGCTTCTTAAAACGCGATATCGCATCTCATTTCTATGTTTCATGGTAAGATATAATATGATTTGCGAAGTGTTATGTATTCCTCGTCTACACTTCAAATGAATGTAAATGCGACACTTTCTTGCAAGGAAATAGCGTTTGCAAATGTCTACCTATCGTAGCAATAGTGTTCTAATTCTTCTTAAAACGCGATATCGCATCTCATTTCTATGTTTCATGGTAAGATATAATATGATTTGCGAAGTGTCATGTATTCCTCGTCTACACTTCAAACGAATGTAAATGCGACACTTCCTTGCTAGGAAATAGCGTCTGCAGATGTCTACGTATCGAAGCAATAGTGTTCAAATGCTTCCTAAAACGAGATATTACATCTCATATCTATTTTTCATGATAAGATATAATATTCATTGCGAAGTGTTAAGCATTCCTCGTCTACGATTCAAATGGATGTAAATGCGACACTTCCTTGCTAGGAAATAGCGTTTGCAGATGTCTACGTATCGAAGCAATAGAGTTCAAATGCTTCTTAAAACAAGATATCGCATCTCAATTCTATAGTTCATGATAAGATGTAATATTCATTGCGAAGTGTTATGTATTCCTCGTGTACACTTCAAATGAATGTAAATGCGACACTTCCTTGCTAGGAAATAGCGTCTGCAGATGTCTAGGTATCGTAGCAATATAGTTTTAATGCTTCTTAAAACGCGATATCGCATCTCATTTCTATGTTTCATGGTAAGATGTAATATGATTTGCGAAGTGTTATGTATTCCTCGTCTACGATTCAAATGAAAGTAAATGCGACACTTCCTTGCAAGGAAATAGCGTTTGCAGATGTCTACGTATCGTAACAATAGAGTTCTTATGATTCTTGAAACGCGATATCGCATCTCATTTCTATGTTTCATGGTAAGATATAATATGATTTGCGAAGTGTTATGTATTCCTCGTCTACACTTCAAATGAATGTAAATACGACACTTCCTTGCAAGGAAATAGCGTTTGCAAATATCTGCCTATCGTAGCAATAGTATTCTAATGCTTCTTAAAACGCGATATCGCATCTCACTTCTATGTTTCATGGTAAGATATAACATGATTTGCGAAGTGTTATGTATTCCTCGTCTACACTTCAAATGAATGTGAATGCGATACTTCCTCGCTAGGAAATAGCGTTTGCAGATGTCTACGTATCGTAGCAATAGCCTTCTAATGCTTCCTAAAACGCGATATCGCATCTCATTTCTATGTTTCATGGTAAGATATAACATGATTTGCGAAGTGTCATGTATTCCTCGTCTACACTTCAAATGAATGTGAATGCGATACTTCCTCGCTAGGAAATAGCGTTTGCAGATGTCTACGTATCGTAGCAATAGCTTTCTAATGCTTCTTAAAACGCGATATCGCATCTCATTTCTATGTTTCATGGTAAGATATAACATGATTTGCGATGTGTTATGTATACCTCGTCTACACTTCAAATGAATGTGAATGCGATACTTCCTCGCTGGGAAATAGCGTTTGCAGATGTCTACGTGTCGTAGCAATAGATTTCTAATGCTTCTTAAAACGGCGATATCGCATCTCATTTCTATGTTTCATGGTAAGAAATAATATGATTTGCGAAGTGTTATGTATTCCTCGTCTACACTTCAAATGAATGTAAATGCGACACTTCCTTGCAAGGAAATAGCGATTGCAGATGTCTACCTATCGTAGCATTAGAGTTCCAATGCTTCTTAAAACGCGATATCGCATCTCATTTCTATGTTTCATGGGAAGATATAATATGATTTGCGAAGTGTTATGTATTCCTCGTCTACGCTTCAAATGAATGTAAATGCGACACTTCCTCGCTAGGAAATAGCGTTTGCTGATGTCTACGTCTCGTAGCAATAGATTTCTAATGCTTCTTAAAACGCGATATAGCATCTCATTTCTATGTTTCATGGTAAGATATAACATGATTTGCGATGTGTTATGTATACCTCGTCTACACTTCAAATGAATGTGAATGCGATACTTCCTCGCTAGGAAATAGCGTTTGCTGATGTCTACGTCTCGTAGCAATAGATTTCTAATGCTTCTTAAAACGCGATATAGCATCTCATTTCTATGTTTCATGGTAAGATATAACATGATTTGCGAAGTGTCATGTATTCCTCGTCTACACTTCAAATGAATGTGAATGCGATACTTCCCCGCTAGGAAATAGCGTTTGCAGATATCTACGTATCGTAGCAATAGCTTTCTAATGCTTCTTAAAACGCGATATCGCATCTCATTTCTATGTTTCATGGTAAGATATAACATGATTTGCGAAGTGTTATGTATTCCTCGTCTACACTTCAAATGAATGTGAATGCGATACTTCCTCGCTAGGAAATAGCGTTTGCAGATGTCTACGTATCGTAGCAATAGCTTTCTAATGCTTCCTAAAACGCGCATCTCATTTCTATGTTTCATGGTAAGATATAACATGATTTGCGAAGTGTCATGTATTCCTCGTCTACACTTCAAATGAATGTGAATGCGATACTTCCCCGCTAGGAAATAGCGTTTGCAGATGTCTACGTATCGTAGCAATAGCTTTCTAATGCTTCTTAAAACGCGATATCGCATCTCATTTCTATGTTTCATGGTAAGATATAACATGATTTGCGATGTGTTATGTATACCTCGTCTACACTTCAAATGAATGTGAATGCGATACTTCCTCGCTAGGAAATAGCGTTTGCAGATGTCTACGTATCGTAGCAATAGATTTCTAATGCTTCTTAAAACGGCGATGTTCGCATCTCATTTCTATGATTCATGGTAAGATATAATATGATTTGCGAAGTGTTATGTATTCCTCGTCTACACTTCAAATGAATGTGAATGCGACACTTCCTTGCAAGGATATAGCGATTGCAGATGTCTACGTATCGTAGCAATAGCTTTCTAATGCTTCTTAAAACGCGATATCGCATCTCATTTCTATGTTTCATGGTAAGATATAACATGATTTGCGATGTGTTATGTATACCTCGTCTACACTTCAAATGAATGTGAATGCGATACTTCCTCGCTAGGAAATAGCGTTTGCAGATGTCTACGTGTCGTAGCAATAGATTTCTAATGCTTCTTAAAACGGCGATATCGCATCTCATTTCTATGTTTCATGGTAAGAAATAATATGATTTGCGAAGTGTTATGTATTCCTCGTCTACACTTCAAATGAATGTAAATGCGACACTTCCTTGCAAGGAAATAGCGATTGCAGATGTCTACCTATCGTAGCATTAGAGTTCCAATGCTTCTTAAAACGCGATATCGCATCTCATTTCTATGTTTCATGGGAAGATATAATATGATTTGCGAAGTGTTATGTATTCCTCGTCTACGCTTCAAATGAATGTAAATGCGACACTTCCTCGCTAGGAAATAGCGTTTGCTGATGTCTACGTCTCGTAGCAATAGATTTCTAATGCTTCTTAAAACGCGATATAGCATCTCATTTCTATGTTTCATGGTAAGATATAACATGATTTGCGATGTGTTATGTATACCTCGTCTACACTTCAAATGAATGTGAATGCGATACTTCCTCGCTAGGAAATAGCGTTTGCTGATGTCTACGTCTCGTAGCAATAGATTTCTAATGCTTCTTAAAACGCGATATAGCATCTCATTTCTATGTTTCATGGTAAGATATAACATGATTTGCGAAGTGTCATGTATTCCTCGTCTACACTTCAAATGAATGTGAATGCGATACTTCCCCGCTAGGAAATAGCGTTTGCAGATATCTACGTATCGTAGCAATAGCTTTCTAATGCTTCTTAAAACGCGATATCGCATCTCATTTCTATGTTTCATGGTAAGATATAACATGATTTGCGAAGTGTTATGTATTCCTCGTCTACACTTCAAATGAATGTGAATGCGATACTTCCTCGCTAGGAAATAGCGTTTGCAGATGTCTACGTATCGTAGCAATAGCTTTCTAATGCTTCCTAAAACGCGCATCTCATTTCTATGTTTCATGGTAAGATATAACATGATTTGCGAAGTGTCATGTATTCCTCGTCTACACTTCAAATGAATGTGAATGCGATACTTCCCCGCTAGGAAATAGCGTTTGCAGATGTCTACGTATCGTAGCAATAGCTTTCTAATGCTTCTTAAAACGCGATATCGCATCTCATTTCTATGTTTCATGGTAAGATATAACATGATTTGCGATGTGTTATGTATACCTCGTCTACACTTCAAATGAATGTGAATGCGATACTTCCTTACTAGGAAATAGCGTCTGCAGATGTTCTACGTATCGAAGCAATAGAGTTCAAATGCTTCGTAAAACGAGATATTGCATCTCATATCTATGTTTCATGATAAGATATAATATTCATTGCGAAGTGTTATGCATTCCTCGTCTACGATTCAAGTGGATGTAAATGCGACACTTCCTTGCAAGGACATAGCGTTTGCAAATGTCTACCTATCGTAGCAATTGTGTTCTAAATCTTCTTAAAACGCGATATCGCATCACATTTCTATATTTCATGGTAAGGTATAGTATGGTTTGCGAAGTGTTATGTATTCCTCGTCTACACTTCAAATGAATGTAAATGCGACACTTCCTTGCAAGGAAATAGCGTCTGCAGATGACTACGTATCGAAGCAATAGAGTTCAAATGCTTCGTAAAACGAGATATTGCGATCTCATATCTATGTTTCATGATAAGATATAATATTCATTGCGAAGTATTATGTATTCCTCGTCTACACTTCAAATGAATGTAAATGCGACACTTCCTTGCCAGGAAATAGCGTCTGCAGATGTCTAGGTATCGTAGCAGTAGAGTTCTAATGCTTCTTAAAACGCGATATCGCATCTCATTTCTATGTTTCATGGTAAGATGTAATATGATTTGCGAAGTGTTATGTATTCCTCGTCTACACTTCAAATGAATGTAAATGCGACACTTCCTCGCTAGGAAATAGCGTTTGCAGATGTCTACGTATTCGTAGCAACAGATTTCTAATGCTTCTTAAAACGCGACATAGCATCTCATTTCTATGTTTCCTGGTAAGATATAACATGATTTGCGAAGTGTCATGTATTCCTCGTCTACACTTCTAATGAATGTGAATGCGATACTTCCCCGCTAGGAAATAGCGTTTGCAGATGTCTACGTTATCGTAGCAATAGCTTTCTAATGCTTCCTAAAACGCGCATCTCATTTCTATGTTTCATGGTAAGATATAACATGATTTGCGAAGTGTCATGTATTCCTCGTCTACGCTTCAAATGAATGTGAATGCGATACTTCCCCCGCTAGGAAATAGCGTTTGCAGATGTCTACGTATTGTAGCAATAGCTTTCTAATGCTTCTTAAAACGCGATATCGCATCTCATTTCTATGTTTCATGGTAAGATATAATATGATTTGCGAAGTGTTATGTATTCCTCGTCTACACTTCAAATGAATGTAAATGCGACACTTCCTTGCAAGGGAATAGCGTTTGCAGATGTCTACGTGTCGAAGCAATAGTGTTCAAATGCTTCTTAAAACGAGATATTGCATCTCATATCTATGCTTCATGATAAGATATAATATTCATTGCGAAGAGTTATGCCATTCCTCGTCTACGGTTCAAATGAATGTAAATGCGACACTTCCTTGCAAGGAAATAGCGTTTGCAAATGTCTACCTATCGTAGCAATAGTGTTCTAATTCTTCTTAAAACGCGATATCGCATCTCATTTCTATGTTTCATGGTAAGATATAACATGATTTGCGAAGTGTCATGTATTCCTCGTCTACGCTTCAAATGAATGTGAATGCGATACTTCCCCGCTAGGAAATAGCGTTTGCAGATGTCTACGTATTGTAGCAATAGCTTTCTAATGCTTCTTAAAACGCGATATCGCATCTCATTTCTATGTTTCATGGTAAGATATAATATGATTTGCGAAGTGTTATGTATTCCTCGTCTACACTTCAAATGAATGTAAATGCGACACTTCCTTGCAAGGAAATAGCGTTTGCAGATGTCTACGTGTCGAAGCAATAGTGTTCAAATGCTTCTTAAAACGAGATATTGCATCTCATATCTATGCTTCATGATAAGATATAATATTCATTGCGAAGAGTTATGCCATTCCTCGTCTACGGTTCAAATGAATGTAAATGCGACACTTCCTAGCAAGGAAATAGCGTTTGCAAATGTCTACCTATCGTAGCAATAGTGTTCTAATTCTTCTTAAACGCGATATCGCATCTCATTTCTATGTCTCATGGTAAGGTATAATATGATTTGCGAAGTGTTATGTATTCCTCGTCTACACTTCAAATGAATGTAAATGCGACACTTCCTTGCAAGGAAATTGCGTTTGCAGATGTCTACGTATCGTAGCAATGGATTTCTGATGCTTCTTAAAACGCGATATCGCATCTCATTTCTATGTTTTATGGTAAGATATAATATGATTTGCGAAGTGTTATGTATTCCTCGTCTACACTTCAGATGAATGTAAATGCGACACTTCCTTGCAAGGAAATAGCGTTTGCAGATGTCTACGTATCGAAGCAATAGAGTTCAAATGCTTCGTAAAACGAGATATTGCATCTCATATCTATGTTTCATGATAAGATATAATATTCATTGCGAAGTATTATGTATTCCTCGTCTACACTTCAAATGAATGTAAATGCGACACTTCCTTGCCAGGAAATAGCGTCTGCAGATGTCTAGGTATCGTAGCAATAGAGTTCTAATGCTTCTTAAAACGCGATGTCGCATCTCATTTCTATGTTTCATGGTAAGATGTAATATGATTTGCGAAGTGTTATGTATACCTCGTTCTACACTTCAAATGAATGTAAATGCGACACTTCCTCGCTAGGAAATAGCGTTTGCAGATGTCTACGTATCGTAGCAATAGATTTCTAATGCTTCTTAAAACGCGATATAGCATCTCATTTCTATGTTTCATGGTAAGAATATAATAATGATTTGCGAAGTGTCATGTATTCCTCGTCTACACTTCAAACGAATGTAAATGCGACACTTCCTTGCTAGGAAATAGCGTCTGCAGATGTCTACGTATCGTAGCAATAGATTTCTAATGCTTCTTAAAACGGCGATATCGCATCTCATTTCTATGATTCATGGTAAGATATAATATGATTTGCGAAGTGTTATGTATTCCTCGTCTACACCTTCAAATGAATGTAAATGCGACACTTCCTTGCAAGTAAATAGCGATTGCAGATGTCTACGTATCGTAGCAATAGCTTTCTAATGCTTCTTAAAACGCGATATCGCATCTCATTTCTATGTTTCATGGTAAGATATAACATGATTTGCGATGTGTTATGTATACCTCGTCTACACTTCAAATGAATGTGAATGCGATACTTCCTCGCTAGGAAATAGCGTTTGCAGATATCTACGTATCGTAGCAATAGATTTCTAATGCTTCTTAAAACGGCGATATCGCATCTCATTTCTATGTTTCATGGTAAGATATAATATGATTTGCGAAGTGTTATGTATTCCTCGTCTACACTTCAAATGAATGTGAATGCGATACTTCCTCGCTAGGAAATAGCGTTTGCAGATGTCTACGTATCGTAGCAATAGCTTTCTAATGCTTCCTAAAACGCGATATCGCATCTCATTTCTATGTTTCATGGTAAGATATAACATGATTTGCGAAGTGTCATGTATTCCCTCGTCTACACTTCAAATGAATGTGAATGCGACACTTCCTCGTTAGGAAATAGCGTCTGCAGATGTCTAGGTATCGTAGCAATAGAGTTCCAATGCTTCTTAAAACGAGATATTGCATCTAATACCTATGTTTCATGATAAGATATAATATTCATTGCGAAGTGTTATGCATTCCTCGTCTACGATTCAAATGAAAGTAAATGCGACACTTCCTTCCAAGGAAATAGCGTTTGCAGATGTCTACGTATCGTAGCAATAGAGTTCTTATAATTCTTAAAACGCGATTTCGCATCTCATTTCTATGTTTCATGGTAAGGTTTAATATGATTTGCGAAGTGTTATGTAACCCTCGTATACACATCAAATGAATGTAAATGCGACACTTCCTTGCAAGGAAATAGCGTTTGCAGATGTCTACGTATCGAAGCAATAGAGTTCTAATGCTTCTTAAAACGCGATATCGCATCTCATTTCTATGTTTCATGGTAAGATATAATATGATTTGCGAAGTGTCACGTATTCCTCGCCTACACTTCAAATGAATGTAAATGCGACACTTCCTTGCTAGGAAATAGCGTTTGCAGATGTCTACGTATCGAAGCAATAGAGTTCAAATGCTTCTTAAAACGAGATATTGCATCTCATATCTATGTTTCCTGATAAGATATAATATTCATTGCGAAGTGTTACGCATTCCTTGTCTACGATTCAAATGAATGTAAATGCGACACTTCCTTGCAAGGAAATAGCGTTTGCAGATGTCTACGTATCGTAGCAATAGAGTTCCTATGATTCTTAAAACGCGATATCGCATCTCATTTCTATGTTTCATGGTAAGATATAATATGATTTGCGAGGTATCATGTATTCCTCGTCTACACTTCAAATGAATGTAAATGCGACACTTCCTTGCTAGGAAATAGCGTCTGCAGATGTCTAGGTATCGTAGCAATAGAGTTCTAATGCTTCTTAAAACGCGATATCGCATCTCATTTCTATGTTTCATGGTAAGATATAATATTCATTGCGAAGTGTTATGCATTCCTCGTCTACGATTCAAATGAAAGTAAATGCGATACTTCCTTGCAAGGAAATAGCATTTGCAGATGTCTACCTATCGTAGCAATAGTGTTCTAATGCATCATAAAACGCGATATCGCATCTCATTTCTATGTATCATGGTAAGATATAATATTCATTGCGAAGTGTTATGCATTCCTCGTCTACGATTCAAATGAATGTAAATACGATGCTTCCTTGCAAGGAAATAGCAGCGTTTGCAGATGTCTACGTATCGAAGCAATAGAGTTCAAATGCTTCGTAAAACGAGATATTGCATCTCATATCTATGTTTCATGATAAGATATAATATTCATTGCGAAGTATTATGTATTCCTCGTCTACACTTCAAATGAATGTAAATGCGACACTTCCTTGCCAGGAAATAGCGTCTGCAGATGTCTAGGTATCGTAGCAATAGAGTTCTAATGCTTCTTAAAACGCGATGTCGCATCTCATTTCTATGTTTCATGGTAAGATGTAATATGATTTGCGAAGTGTTATGTATACCTCGTCTACACTTCAAATGAATGTAAATGCGACACTTCCTCGCTAGGAAATAGCGTTTGCAGATGTCTACGTATCGTAGCAATAGATTTCTAATGCTTCTTAAAACGCGATATAGCATCTCATTTCTATGTTTCATGGTAAGATATAATATGATTTGCGAAGTGTCATGTATTCCCTCGTCTACACTTCAAACGAATGTAAATGCGACACTTCCTTGCTAGGAAATAGCGTCTGCAGATGTCTACGTATCGTAGCAATAGATTTCTAATGCTTCTTAAAACGGCGATATCGCATCTCATTTCTATGATTCATGGTAAGATATAATATGATTTGCGAAGTGTTATGTATTCCTCGTCTACACTTCAAATGAATGTAAATGCGACACTTCCTTGCAAGTAAATAGCGATTGCAGATGTCTACGTATCGTAGCAATAGCTTTCTAATGCTTCTTAAAACGCGATATCGCATCTCATTTCTATGTTTCATGGTAAGATATAACATGATTTGCGATGTGTTATGTATACCTCGTCTACACTTCAAATGAATGTGAATGCGATACTTCCTCGCTAGGAAATAGCGTTTGCAGATATCTACGTATCGTAGCAATAGATTTCTAATGCTTCTTAAAACGGCGATATCGCATCTCATTTCTATGTTTCATGGTAAGATATAATATGATTTGCGAAGTGTTATGTATTCCTCGTCTACACTTCAAATGAATGTGAATGCGATACTTCCTCGCTAGGAAATAGCGTTTGCAGATGTCTACGTATCGTAGCAATTGCTTTCTAATGCTTCCTAAAACGCGATATCGCATCTCATTTCTATGTTTCATGGTAAGATATAACATGATTTGCGAAGTGTCATGTATTCCTCGTCTACACTTCAAATGAATGTGAATGCGACACTTCCTCGTTAGGAAATAGCGTCTGCAGATGTCTAGGTATCGTAGCAATAGAGTTCCAATGCTTCTTAAAACGAGATATTGCATCTAATACCTATGTTTCATGATAAGATATAATATCCATTGCGAAGTGTTATGCATTCCTCGTCTACGATTCAAATGAAAGTAAATGCGACACTTCCTTCCAAGGAAATAGCGTTTGCAGATGTCTACGTATCGTAGCAATAGAGTTCTTATAATTCTTAAAACGCGATTTCGCATCTCATTTCTATGTTTCATGGTAAGGTTTAATATGATTTGCGAAGTGTTATGTAACCCTCGTATACACATCAAATGAATGTAAATGCGACACTTCCTTGCAAGGAAATAGCGTTTGCAGATGTCTACCTATCGTAGCAATAGAGTTCTAATGCTTCTTAAAACGCGATATCGCATCTCATTTCTATGTTTCATGGTAAGATATAATATTCATTGCGAAGTGTTATGCATTCCTCGTCTACGATTCAAATGAAAGTAAATGCGATACTTCCTTGCAAGGAAATAGCATTTGCAGATGTCTACCTATCGTAGCAATAGTGTTCTAATGCATCATAAAACGCGATATCGCATCTCATTTCTATGTATCATGGTAAGATATAATATTCATTGCGAAGTGTTATGCATTCCTCGTCTACGATTCAAATGAATGTAAATACGATGCTTCCTTGCAAGGAAATAGCGTTTGCAAATGTCTACGTATCGAAGCAATAGAGTTCAAATGCTTCTTAAAACGAGATACTGCATCTCATATCTATGTTTCATGATAAGATATAATATTCATTGCGAAGTGCTATGCATTCCTCGCCTACGATTCAAATGATAGAAAATGCGACACTTCCTTGCAAGGAAATAGCGTTTGCAAATGTCTACGTATCGAAGCAATAGAGTTCAAATGCTTCTTAAAACGAGATACTGCATCTCATATCTATGTTTCATGATAAGATATAATATTCATTGCGAAGTGTTATGCGTTCCTCGTCTACGATTCAAATGAAAGTAAATGCGACACTTCCTTGCAAGGAAATAGCATTTGCAGATGTCTACGTATCGTAACAATAGAGTTCTTATGATACTTAAAACGCGATATCGCATCCCATTTCTATGATTCATGGTAAGATATAATATGATTTGCGAAGTGTTATGTATTCCTCGTCTACACTTCAAGTCAATGTAAATACGACACTTCCTTGCAAGGAAATAGCGTTTGCAGATGTCTACCTATCGTAGCAATAGAGTTCTAATGCTTCTTAAAACGCGATATCGCATCTCATTTCTATGTTTCATGGTAAGATATAACATGATTTGCGAAGTGTCATGTATTCCTCGTCTACACTTCAAATGAATGTAAATGCGACACTTCCTTGCAGGGAAATAGCGTTTGCAGATGTCTACGTATCGGAGCAGTAGAGTTCAAATGCTTCTTAAAACGAGATATTGCATCTCATATCTATGTTTCATGATAAGATATAATATACATTGCGAAGTGTTATGCATTCGTCGTCTACGATTCACATGAAGTAAATGCGACACTTCCTTGCAACGAAATAGCGTTTGCAGATGTCTACGTATCGTAGCAATAGATTTCTAATGCTTCTTAAAACGGCGATATCGCATCTCATTTCTATGTTTCATGGTAAGATATAATATGATTTGCGAAGTTTTATGTAACCCTCGTATACACATCAAATGAATGTAAATGCGACACTTCCTTGCAAGGAAATAGCGTTTGCAGATGTTTACGTATCGTAGCAATAGAGTTCAAATGCTTCTTAAAACGCGATATCGCATCTCATTTCTATGTTTCATGGTAAGATATAATATGGCTTGCGAAGTGTTATGCATTCCTCGTCTACACATCAAATGAATGTAAATGCGACACTTCCTTGCAAGGAAATAGCGTTTGCAGATGTTTACGCATCGTAGCAATATAGTTCTAATGCTTCTTAAAACGCGATACCGCATCTCATTTCTATGTTTCATGGTAAGATATAATATGATTTGCGAAGTGTCATGTATTCCTCGTCTACACTTCAAATGAATGTAAATGCGACACTTCCTTGCAAGGAAATAGCGTTTGCAGATGTCTACGTATCGAAGCAATAGAGTTTATTAATGCTTCTTAAAACGCGATATCGCATCTCATTTCTATGTTTCATGGTAAGATATAATATGATTTGCGAAGTGTCATGTATTCCTCGTCTACACTTCAAATGAATGTAAATGCGACACTTCTTGCAAGGAAATAGCGTTTGCAGATGTCTACGTATCGAAGCAATAGAGTTTTAATGCTTCTTAAAACGCGATATCGCATCTCATTTCTATGTTTCATGGCAAGATGTAATATGATTTGCGAAGTGTTATGTATTCCTCGTCTACACTTCAAATGAAAGTAAATGCGACACTTCCTTGTAAGGAAATTGCGTTTGCAGATGTCTACGTATCGAAGCAATAGAGTTCAAATGCTTCTTAAAACGAGATACTGCATCTCATATGTATGTTTCATGATAAGATATAATATTTATTGCGAAGTGTTATGCATTCCTCGTCTACGATTCAAATGGAAGTAAATGCGACACTCCCTTGCATGGAAATAGCGTTTGCAGATGTCTACGTATCGAAGCAATAGAGTTCAAATGCTTCTTAAAACGAGATACTGGATCTCATATCTATGTTTCATGATAAGATATAATATTCATTGCGAAGTGTTATGCATTCCTCGTCTACGATTCAAATGAAAGTAAATGCGACACTTCCTTGCAAGGAAATAGCCTTTGCAGATGTCTACGTATCGTAGCAATAGAGTTCTAATGCTTCATAAAACGCGATATCGCATCTCATTTCTATGTTTCATGGCAAGATATAATATGATTTGCGAAGTGTTATGTATTCCTCGTCTACACATCAAATGAATGTAAATGCGACACCTCCTTGCAAGGAAATAGCATTTGCAGATATCTACGTATCGTAGCAATGGATTTCTAATGCTTCTTAGAACGCAATATCGCATCTCATTTCTATGTTTCATGGTATGATATAATATGATTTGCGAAGTGTCATGTATTCCTCGTCTACACTTCAAATGAATGTAAATGCGACACTTCCTTGCAAGGAAATAGCGTTTGCAGATGTCTACGTATCGTAGCAATAGAGTTCTAATGCTTCTTAAAACGCGATATCGCATCTCATTTCTATGTTTCATGGTAAGATATAATATGATTTGCGAAGTGTCATGTATTCCTCGTCTACACTTCAAATGAATGTAAATGCGACACTTCCTTGCAAGGAAATAGCGTTTGCAGATGTCTACGTATCGAAGCAATAGAGTTTTAATGCTTCTTAAAACGCGATATCGCATCTCATTTCTATGTTTCATGGCAAGATGTAATATGATTTGCGAAGTGTTATGTATTCCTCGTCTACACTTCAAATTAATGTAAATGCGACACTTCCTTGTAAGGAAATTGCGTTTGTAGATGTCTACGTATCGAAGCAATAGAGTTCAAATGCTTCTTAAAACGAGATACTGCATCTCATATCTATGTTTCATGATAAGATATAATATTTATTGCGAAGTGTTGTGCATTCCTCGTCTACGATTCAAATGGAAGTAAATGCGACACTCCCTTGCATGGAAATAGCGTTTGCAGATGTCTACGTATCGAAGCAATAGAGTTCAAATGCTTCTTAAAACGAGATACTAGATCTCATATCTATGTTTCATGATAAGATATAATATTCATTGCGAAGTGTTATGCATTCCTCGTCTACGATTCAAATGAAAGTAAATGCGACACTTCCTTGCATGGAAATAGCGTTTGCAGATGTCTACGTATCGTAGCAATAGATTTCTAATGCTTCTTAAAACGCGATATCGCATCTCATTTCTATGTATCATGGTAAGATATAATATTCATTGCGAAGTGTTATGCATTCCTCGTCTACGATTCAAATGAAAGTAAATGCGACACTTCCTTGCAAGGAAACAGCGTTTGCAGATGTATACGTATCGAAGCAATAGAGTTCAAATGCTTCTTAAAACGCGATATCGCATCTCATTTCTATGTTTCATGGTAAGATATAATATGATTTGCGAAGTGTTATGCATTCCTCGTCTACACCTCAAATGAATGTAAATGCGACACTTCCTTGCAAGGAAATAGCGTTTGCAGATGTCTACGTATCGAAGCAATAGAGTTCAAATGCTTCTTAAAACGCGATATCGCATCTCATTTCTATGTTTCATGGTAAGATATAATATGATTTGCGAATTGTTATGTATTCCTCGTCTACACATCAAATGAATGTAAATGCGACACTTCCTTGCAAGGAAATAGCGTTTGCAGATGTTTACGTATCGTAGCAATAGAGTTCTAATGCTTCTTAAAACGCGATATCGCATCTCATTTCTATGTTTCATGGTAAGATATAATATGATTTGCGAAGTGTTATGTATTCCTCGTCTACACTTCAAATGAATGTAAATGCGACACTCGCTCGCTAGGAAATAGCGTTTGCAGATGTCTACGTATCGTAGCAATAGAGTTCTAATGCTTCTTAAAACGCGATATCGCATCTCCTTTCTATGTTTCATGGTAAGATATAACATGATTTGCGAAGTGTTATGTATACCTCGTCTACACATCAAATGAATGTGAATGCGATACTTCCTCGCTAGGAAATAGCGTTTGCAGATGTCTACGTATCGTAGCAATAGATTTCTAATGCTTCTTAAAACGCGATATCGCATCCCATTTCTATGTTTCATGGTAAGATATATCATGATTTGCGGAGTGTTATGTATTCCTCGTCTACACTTCAAATGAATGTAAATGCGACACTTCCTTACAAGGAAATAGCGTTTGCAGATGTCTACGTATCGTAGCAATGGATTTCTGATGCTTCTTAAAACGCGATATCGCATCTCATTCCTATGTTTTATGGTAAGATATAATATTCATTGCGAAGTGTTATGCATTCCTCGTGTACGATTCAAATGAATGTAAATGCGACACTTCCTTGCAAGGAAATCGCGTTTGCAGATGTCTACGTATCGAAGCAATAGTGTTCTAAAGCTCCTTAAATCGCGATATCGCATCTCATTTCTATGTTTCATGGAAGAATATAATATGATTTGCGAAGTATCACGTATTCCCCGTCTACACTTCAAATGAATGTAAATGCGACACTTCCTTGCAAGGAAATAGCGTTTGCAGATGTCTACGTTTCGTAGCAATGGATTTCTGATGCTTCTTAAAACGCGATATCGCATCTCATTTCTATGTTTTATGGTAAGATATAATATGATTTGCGAAGTGTTATGTATTCCTCGTCTACACTTCAAATGAATGTAAATGCGACACTTCCTTGCATGGAAATAGCGTTTGCAGATGTCTACGTATCGAAGCAATAGTGTTCAAATGCTTCTTAAAACGAGATATTGCATCTCATATTTATGCTTCATGATAAGATATAATATTCATTGCGAAGTGTTATGCTTTTCCTCGTCTACGGTTCAAATGAATGTAAATGCGACACTTCCTTGCAGGGAAATAGCGTTTGCAGATGTCTACGTATCGAAGCTATAGAGTTCAAATGCTTCTTAAAACGAGATATCGCATCTCATATCTATGTTTCATGATAAGATATAATATTCATTGCGAAGTGTTAAGCAGTCCTCGTCTACGGTTCAAATGAATGTAAATGCGACACTTCCTAGCAAGGAAATAGCATTTGCAGATGTCTACGTATCGAAGCAATAGAGATCAAATGCTTCTTAAAACGCGATATCGCATCTCATTTCTATGTTTCATGGTAAGATATAATATGATGTGCGAAGTGTTATGCATTCCTCGTGTACGATTCAAATGAATGTAAATGCGACACTTCCTTGCAAGGAAATCGCGTTTGCAGATGTCTACGTATCGAAGCAATAGAGTTCTAAAGCTCCTTAAATCGCGATATCGCATCTCATTTCTATGTTTCATGGTAAGATATAATATGATTTGCGAAGTATCACGTATTCCCCGTCTACACTTCAAATGAATGTAAATGCGACACTTCCTTGCAAGGAAATAGCGTTTGCAGATGTCTACGTATCGTAGCAATAGAGTTATAATGCTTCTTAAAACGCGATATCGCATCTCATTTCTATGTTTCAGGGTAAGATATAATATGATTTGCGAAGTGTTATGTATTCCTCGTCTACACTTCAAATGAATGTAAATGCGACACTCGCTCGCTAGGAAATAGCGTTTGCAGATGTCTACGTATCGTAGCATTAGAGTTCTAATGCTTCTTAAAACGCGATATCGCATCTCATTTCTATGTATCATGGTAAGATATAATATGATTTGCGAAGTGTTATGTATTCCTCGTCTACACTTCAAATGAATGTAAATGCGACACTCGCTCGCTAGGAAATAGCGTTTGCAGATGTCTACGTATCGTAGCAATAGAGTTCTAATGCCTCTTAAAACGCGATATCGCATCTCCTTTCTATGTTTCATGGTAAGATATAACATGATTTGCGAAGTGTTATGTATACCTCGTCTACACATCAAATGAATGTGAATGCGATACTTCCTCGCTAGGAAATAGCGTTTGCAGATGTCTACGTATCGTAGCAATAGATTTCTAATGCTTCTTAATACGCGATATCGCATCTCATTTCTATGTTTCATGGTAAGATATATCATGATTTGCGGAGTGTTATGTATTCCTCGTCTACACTTCAAATGAATGTAAATGCGACACTTCCTTACAAGGAAATAGCGTTTGCAGATGTCTACGTATCGTAGCAATGGATTTCTGATGCTTCTTAAAACGCGATATCGCATCTCATTCCTATGTTTTATGGTAAGATATAATATTCATTGCGAAGTGTTATGCATTCCTCGTGTACGATTCAAATGAATGTAAATGCGACACTTCCTTGCAAGGAAATCGCGTTTGCAGATGTCTACGTATCGAAGCAATAGTGTTCTAAAGCTCCTTAAATCGCGATATCGCATCTCATTTCTATGTTTCATGGAAGGATATAATATGATTTGCGAAGTATCACGTATTCCCCGTCTACACTTCAAATGAATGTAAATGAGACACTTCCTTGCAAGGAAATAGCGCTTGCAGATGTCTACGTATCGAAGCAATAGTGTTCAAATGCTTCTTAAAACGAGATATTGCATCTCATATTTATGCTTCATGATAAGATATAATATTCATTGCGATGTGTTATGCTTTTCCTCGTCTACGGTTCAAATGAATGTAAATGCGACACTTCCTTGCAAGGAAATAGCGTTTGCAGATGTCTACGTATCGTAGCAATAGAGTTCTAATGCTTCTTAAAACGCGATATCGCATCTCCTTTCTATGTTTCATGGTAAGATATAACATGATTTGCGAAGTGTTATGTATACCTCGTCTACACTTCAAATGAATGTGAATGCGATACTTCCTCGCTAGGAAATAGCGTTTGCAGATGTCTACGTATCGTAGCAATAGATTTCTAATGCTTCTTAAAACGCGATATCGCATCTCATTTCTATGTTTCATGGTAAGATATATCATGATTTGCGAAGTGTTATGTATTCCTCGTCTACACTTCAAATGAATGTAAATGCGACACTTCCTTGCAAGGAAATAGCGTTTGCAGATGTCTACGTATCGTAGCAATGGATTTCTGATGCTTCTTAAAACGCGATATCGCATCTCATTTCTATGTTTTATGGTAAGATATAATATGATTTGCGAAGTGTTATGTATTCCTCGTCTACACTTCAAATGAATGTAAATGCGACACTTCCTTGCAAGGAAATAGCGTTTGCAGATGTCTACGTATCGAAGCAATAGTGTTCAAATGCTTCTTAAAACGAGATATTGCATCTCATATTTATGCTTCATGATAAGATATAATATTCATTGCGAAGTGTTATGCTTTTCCTCGTCTACGGTTCAAATGAATGTAAATGCGACACTTCCTTGCAGGGAAATAGCGTTTGCAGATGTCTACGTATCGAAGCTATAGAGTTCAAATGCTTCTTAAAACGAGATATCGCATCTCATATCTATGTTTCATGATAAGATATAATATTCATTGCGAAGTGTTAAGCAGTCCTCGTCTACGGTTCAAATGAATGTAAATGCGACACTTCCTAGCAAGGAAATAGCATTTGCAGATGTCTACGTATCGAAGAAATAGAGATCAAATGCTTCTTAAAACGCGATATCGCATCTCATTTCTATGTTTCATGGTAAGATATAATATGATGTGCGAAGTGTTATGCATTCCTCGTCTACGATTCAAATGAACGTAAATGCGACACTTCCTTCCAAGGAAATAGCGTTTGCAGATGTCTACGTATCGTAACAATAGAGTTCTTATGATACTTAAAACCCGATATCGCATCTCATTTCTATGATTCATGGTAAGATATAATACGATTTGCGAAGTGATATGTATTCCTCGTCTACACTTCAAATGAATGTAAATGCGACACTTCCTTGCAAGGAAATAGCAATTGCAGATGTCTACCTATCATAGCATTAGAGTTCCAAAGCTTCTTAAATCGCGATATCGCATCTCATTTCTATGTTTCATGGTAAGATGTAATATGATTTGCGAAGTGTTATGTATTCCTCGTCTACACTTCAAATGAATGTAAATGCGACGCTTCCTTGCAAGGAAATAGCGTTTGCAGATGTCTACGTATCGAAGCAATAGAGTTCAAATGCTTCTTAAAACGAGATACTGCATCTCATATCTATGTTTCATGATAAGATATAATATTCATTGCGAAGTGTTATGCATTCCTCGCCTACGATTCAAATGAATGTAAATGCGACACTTCCTTCCAAGGAAATAGCGTTTGCAGATGTCTACGTATCGTAGCAATAGAGTTCTAATGCTTCTTAAATCGCGATATCGCATCTCATTTCTATGTTTCAGGGTAAGATATAATATGATTTGCGAAGTGTTATGTATTCCTCGTCTACACTTCAAATGAATGTAAATGCGACACTCGCTCGCTAGGAAATAGCGTTTGCAGATGTCTACGTATCGTAGCATTAGAGTTCTAATGCTTCTTAAAACGCGATATCGCATCTCATTTCTATGTATCATGGTAAGATATAATATGATTTGCGAAGTGTTATGTATTCCTCGTCTACACTTCAAATGAATGTAAATGCGACACTCGCTCGCTAGGAAATAGCGTTTGCAGATGTCTACGTATCGTAGCAATAGAGTTCTAATGCTTCTTAAAACGCGATATCGCATCTCCTTTCTATGTTTCATGGTAAGATATAACATGATTTGCGAAGTGTTATGTATACCTCGTCTACACATCAAATGAATGTGAATGCGATACTTCCTCGCTAGGAAATAGCGACTGCAGATGTCTACGTATCGTAGCAATAGATTTCTAATGCTTCTTAAAACGCGATATCGCATCTCATTTCTATGTTTCATGGTAAGATATATAATGATTTGCGGAGTGTTATGTATTCCTCGTCTACACTTCAAATGAATGTAAATGCGACACTTCCTTACAAGGAAATAGCGTTTGCAGATGTCTACGTATCGTAGCAATGGATTTCTGATGCTTCTTAAAACGCGATATCGCATCTCATTCCTATGTTTTATGGTAAGATATAATATTCATTGCGAAGTGTTATGCATTCCTCGTGTACGATTCAAATGAATGTAAATGCGACACTTCCTTGCAAGGAAATCGCGTTTGCAGATGTCTACGTATCGAAGCAATAGTGTTCTAAAGCTCCTTAAATCGCGATATCGCATCTCATTTCTATGTTTCATGGAAGGATATAATATGATTTGCGAAGTATCACGTATTCCCCGTCTACACTTCAAATGAATGTAAATGAGACACTTCCTTGCAAGGAAATAGCGCTTGCAGATGTCTACGTATCGAAGCAATAGTGTTCAAATGCTTCTTAAAACGAGATATTGCATCTCATATTTATGCTTCATGATAAGATATAATATTCATTGCGATGTGTTATGCTTTTCCTCGTCTACGGTTCAAATGAATGTAAATGCGACACTTCCTTGCAAGGAAATAGCGTTTGCAGATGTCTACGTATCGTAGCAATAGAGTTCTAATGCTTCTTAAAACGCGATATCGCATCTCCTTTCTATGTTTCATGGTAAGATATAACATGATTTGCGAAGTGTTATGTATACCTCGTCTACACTTCAAATGAATGTGAATGCGATACTTCCTCGCTAGGAAATAGCGTTTGCAGATGTCTACGTATCGTAGCAATAGATTTCTAATGCTTCTTAAAACGCGATATCGCATCTCATTTCTATGTTTCATGGTAAGATATATCATGATTTGCGAAGTGTTATGTATTCCTCGTCTACACTTCAAATGAATGTAAATGCGACACTTCCTTGCAAGGAAATAGCGTTTGCAGATGTCTACGTATCGTAGCAATGGATTTCTGATGCTTCTTAAAACGCGATATCGCATCTCATTTCTATGTTTTATGGTAAGATATAATATGATTTGCGAAGTGTTATGTATTCCTCGTCTACACTTCAAATGAATGTAAATGCGACACTTCCTTGCAAGGAAATAGCGTTTGCAGATGTCTACGTATCGAAGCAATAGTGTTCAAATGCTTCTTAAAACGAGATATTGCATCTCATATTTATGCTTCATGATAAGATATAATATTCATTGCGATGTGTTATGCTTTTCCTCGTCTACGGTTCAAATGAATGTAAATGCGACACTTCCTTGCAGGGAAATAGCGTTTGCAGATGTCTACGTATCGAAGCTATAGAGTTCAAATGCTTCTTAAAACGAGATATCGCATCTCATATCTATGTTTCATGATAAGATATAATATTCATTGCGAAGTGTTAAGCAGTCCTCGTCTACGGTTCAAATGAATGTAAATGCGACACTTCCTAGCAAGGAAATAGCATTTGCAGATGTCTACGTATCGAAGAAATAGAGATCAAATGCTTCTTAAAACGCGATATCGCATCTCATTTCTATGTTTCATGGTAAGATATAATATGATGTGCGAAGTGTTATGCATTCCTCGTCTACGATTCAAATGAACGTAAATGCGACACTTCCTTCCAAGGAAATAGCGTTTGCAGATGTCTACGTATCGTAACAATAGAGTTCTTATGATACTTAAAACCCGATATCGCATCTCATTTCTATGATTCATGGTAAGATATAATACGATTTGCGAAGTGATATGTATTCCTCGTCTGCACTTCAAATGAATGTAAATGCGACACTTCCTTGCAAGGAAATAGCAATTGCAGATGTCTACCTATCATAGCATTAGAGTTCCAAAGCTTCTTAAATCGCGATATCGCATCTCATTTCTATGTTTTATGGTAAGATATAATATGATTTGCGAAGTGTTATGTATTCCTCGTCTACACTTCAAATGAATGTAAATGCGACACTTCCTTGCAAGGAAATAGCGTTTGCAGATGTCTACGTATCGAAGCAATAGTGTTCAAATGCTTCTTAAAACGAGATATTGCATCTCATATTTATGCTTCATGATAAGATATAATATTCATTGCGAAGTGTTATGCTTTTCCTCGTCTACGGTTCAAATGAATGTAAATGCGACACTTCCTTGCTAGGAAATAGCGTTTGCAGATGTCTACGTATCGTAACAATAGAGTTCTTATGATACTTAAAACGCGATATCGCATCTCATTTCTATGATTCATGGTAAGATATAATATGATTTGCGAAGTGTTATGTATTCCTCGTCTACACTTCAAATCAATGTAAATACGACACTTCCTTGCAAGGAAATAGCGTTTGCAGATGTCTACCTATCGTAGCAATAGAGTTCTAATGCTTCTTAAAACGCGATATCGCATCTCATTTCTATGTTTCATGGTAAGATATAATATTCATTGCGAAGTGTTATGCATTTCTCATCTACGATTCAAATGAATGTAAATGCGACACTTCCTTGCTAGGAAATAGCGTCTGCAGATGTTTACGTATCGAAGCAATAGAGTTCAAATGCTTCTTAAAACGAGATATTGCATCTCATATTTATGCTTCATGATAAGATATAATATTCATTGCGATGTGTTATGCTTTTCCTCGTCTACGGTTCAAATGAATGTAAATGCGACACTTCCTTGCAAGGAAATAGCGTTTGCAGATGTCTACGTATCGTAGCAATAGCTTTCTAGTGCTTCTTAAAACGCGATATCGCATCTCATTTCTATGTTGCATGGTAAGATATAAGATGATTTGCTAAGTGTTATGTATTCCTCGTCTACACTTCAAATGAATGTAAATGCGACGCTTCCTTGCAAGGAAATAGCGTTTGCAGATGTCTACGTATCGTAGCAATAGAGTTCTAATGCTTCTTAAAACGCGATATCGCATCTCCTTTCTATGTTTCATGGTAAGATATAACATGATTTGCGAAGTGTTATGTATACCTCGTCTACACTTCAAATGAATGTGAATGCGATACTTCCTCGCTAGGAAATAGCGTTTGCAGATGTCTACGTATCGTAGCAATAGAGTTCTAATGCTTCTTAAAACGCGATATCGCGTCTCCTTTCTATATTTCATGGTAAGATATAATATGATTTGCGAAGTGTTATGTTTTCCTCGTCTACACCTCAAATGAATGTAAATGCGACACATCCTTGCATGGAAATAGCGTTTGCAGATGTCTACGTATCGAAGCAATAGAGTTCCAATGCTTCTTAAAACGAGATATTGCATCTAATATCTATGTTTCATGATAAGATATAATATTCATTGCGAAGTGTTATGCTTTTCCTCGTCTACGGTTCAAATGAATGTAAATGCGACACTTCCTTGCAGGGAAATAGCGTTTGCAGATGTCTACGTATCGAAGCTATAGAGTTCAAATGCTTCTTAAAACGAGATATCGCATCTCATATCTATGTTTCATGATAAGATATAATATTCATTGCGAAGTGTTAAGCAGTCCTCGTCTACGATTCAAATGAACGTAAATGCGACACTTCCTTCCAAGGAAATAGCGTTTGCAGATGTCTACGTATCGTAACAATAGAGTTCTTATGATACTTAAAACCCGATATCGCATCTCATTTCTATGATTCATGGTAAGATATAATACGATTTGCGAAGTGATATGTATTCCTCGTCTACACTTCAAATGAATGTAAATGCGACACTTCCTTGCAAGGAAATAGCAATTGCAGATGTCTACCTATCATAGCATTAGAGTTCCAAAGCTTCTTAAATCGCGATATCGCATCTCATTTCTATGTTTTATGGTAAGATATAATATGATTTGCGAAGTGTTATGTATTCCTCGTCTACACTTCAAATGAATGTAAATGCGACACTTCCTTGCAAGGAAATAGCGTTTGCAGATGTCTACGTATCGAAGCAATAGTGTTCAAATGCTTCTTAAAACGAGATATTGCATCTCATATTTATGCTTCATGATAAGATATAATATTCATTGCGAAGTGTTATGCTTTTCCTCGTCTACGGTTCAAATGAATGTAAATGCGACACTTCCTTGCTAGGAAATAGCGTTTGCAGATGTCTACGTATCGTAACAATAGAGTTCTTATGATACTTAAAACGCGATATCGCATCTCATTTCTATGATTCATGGTAAGATATAATATGATTTGCGAAGTGTTATGTATTCCTCGTCTACACTTCAAATCAATGTAAATACGACACTTCCTTGCAAGGAAATAGCGTTTGCAGATGTCTACCTATCGTAGCAATAGAGTTCTAATGCTTCTTAAAACGCGATATCGCATCTCATTTCTATGTTTCATGGTAAGATATAATATTCATTGCGAAGTGTTATGCATTTCTCATCTACGATTCAAATGAATGTAAATGCGACACTTCCTTGCTAGGAAATAGCGTCTGCAGATGTTTACGTATCGAAGCAATAGAGTTCAAATGCTTCTTAAAACGAGATATTGCATCTCATATTTATGCTTCATGATAAGATATAATATTCATTGCGATGTGTTATGCTTTTCCTCGTCTACGGTTCAAATGAATGTAAATGCGACACTTCCTTGCAAGGAAATAGCGTTTGCAGATGTCTACGTATCGTAGCAATAGCTTTCTAGTGCTTCTTAAAACGCGATATCGCGTCTCCTTTCTATATTTCATGGTAAGATATAATATGAGTTGCGAAGTGTTATGTATTCCTCGTCTACACTTCAAATGAATATGAATGCGACACTTCCTCGCTAGGAAATAACGTCTGCAGATGTCTACGTATCGTAGTAATAGATTTCTAATGCTTCTTAAAACGAGATATTGCATCTCATATCTATGCTTCATGATAAGATATAATATTCATTGCGAAGTGTTATGCACTCCTCGTCCACGATTCAAATGAAAGTAAATGCGACACTTCCTTGCAAGGAAATAGCGTTTACAGATGTCTACGTATCATAGCAATAGAGTTCATATGATTCTTAAAACGCGATATCGCACCTCATTTCTATGTTTCATGGTAAGATATAACATGATTTGCGAAGTGTTATGTATTCCTCGTCTACACTTCAAATGAATGTGAATGCGATACTTCCTCGCTAGGAAATAGCGTTTGCAGATGTCTACGTATCGTAGCATTAGAGTTCCAATGCTTTTTAACACGCGATATCGCATCTCATATCTATGTTTCATGGTAAGATGTAATATGATTTGCGAAGTGTTATGTATTCCTCGTCTACACTTCAAATGAATGTAAATGCGACACTTCCTTGCTAGGAAATAGCGTTTGCAGATGTCTAGGAATCGTAGCAATAGAGTTCTAATGCTTCTTAAAACGCGATATCGCATTTCATTTCTATGTTTCATGGTAAGATATAATATGATTTGCGAAGTGTTATGTATTCCTTGTCTCAACTTCAAAGGAATGTAAATGCGACACTTCCTTGCAAGGAAATAGCGTTTGCAGATGTCTACGTATCGTAGCAATGGATTTCTGATGCTTCTTAAAACGCGATATCGCATCTCATTTCTATGTTTCATGGTAAGGTATAATATGATTTGCAAAGTGTTATGTATTCCTCGTCTATACTTCAAATGAATGTGAATGCGACACTTCCTCGCTAGGAAATAGCGTCTGCAGATGTCTAGGTATCGTAGTAATAGAGTTCTAATGCTTCTTAAAACGAGATATTGCATCTCATATCTACGTTTCATGATAAGATATAATATTCATTGCGACGTGTTATGCATTCCTCGTCTACGATTCAAATGAAAGTAAATGCGACACTTCCTTGCAAGGAAATAGCGTTTGCAGATGTCTACGTATCGTAGCAATAGAGTTCATATGATTCTTAAAACGCGATATCGCATCTCATTTCTATGTTTCATGGTAAATATAACATGATTTGCGAAGTGTTATGTATTCCTCGTCTACACTTCAAATGAATGTGAATGCGATTCTTCCTCGCTAGGAAATAGCGTTTGCAGATGTCTACGTATCGTAGCAATAGCTTTCTAATGCTTCCTAAAACGCGATATCGCATCTCATTTCAATGTTTCATGGTAAGATATAACATGATTTGCGAAGTGTCATGTATTCCTCGTCTACACTTCAAATGAATGTGAATGCGATACTTCCTCGCTAGGAAATAGCGTTTGCAGATGTCTACGTATCGTAGCAATAGCTTTCTAATGCTTCTTAAAACGCGATATCGCATCTCATTTCTATGTTTCATGGTAAGATATAAGATGATTTGCTAAGTGTCATGTATTCCTCGTCTACACTTCAAATGAATGTAAATGCGACACTTCCTTGTTAGGAAATAGCGTCTGCAGATGTCTGGGTATCGTAGCAATAGAGTTCTAGTGCTTCTTAAAACGCGATATCGCATCTCATTTCTACGTTTCATGGTAAGATGTATTATGATTTGTGAAGTGTTATGCATTCCTCGTCTACGATTCAAATGAATGTAAATGCTACACTTCCTTGCAAGGAAATAGCGTTTGCAGATGTCTACGTATCGTAGCAATAGAGTTCTTATGATTCTTAAAAAGCGATATCGCATCTCATTTCTATGTTTCATGGTAAGATATAATATGATTTGCGAAGTGTTATGTATGCCTCGTCACCACCTCAAATGAATGTAAATGCGACACTTCCTTGCAGGGAAATAGCGTTTGCAGATGTCTACGTATCGAAGCAATAGAGTTCAAATGCTTCTTAAAACGAGATATTGCATCTCATATCTATGTTTCATGATAAGATATAATATACATTGCGAAGTGTTATGCATTCCTCTTCTACGATTCAAATGAAAGTAAATGCGACACTTCCTTGCAAGGAAATAGCGTTTGCAGATGTCTACGTATCGTAGCAATAGATTTCTAATGCTTCTTAAAACATGATATCGCATCTCATTTCTATGTTTCATGGTAAGATGTAATATGATTTGCGAAGTGTTATGTATTCCTCGTCTACACTTCAAATGAATGTAAATGCGACACTTCCTTGCTAGGAAATAGCGTTTGCAGATGTCTAGGAATCGTAGCAATAAAGTTCTAATGCTTCTTAAAACGCGATATCGCATTTCATTTCTATGTTTCATGGTAAGATATAATATGACTTGCGAAGTGTTATGTATTCCTTGTCTCAACCTCAAAGGAATGTAAATGCGACACTTCCTTGCAAGGAAATAGCGTTTGCAGATGTCTACGTATCGTAGCAATGGATTTCTGATGCTTCTTAAAACGCGATATCGCATCTCATTTCTATGTTTCATGGTAAGGTATAATATGATTTGCAAAGTGTTATGTATTCCTCGTCTATACTTCAAATGAATGTGAATGCGACACTTCCTCGCTAGGAAATAGCGTCTGCAGAAGTCTAGGTATCGTAGTAATAGAGTTCTAATGCTTCTTAAAACGAGATATTGCATCTCATATCTACGTTTCATGATAAGATATAATATTCATTGCGACGTGTTATGCATTCCTCGTCTACGATTCAAATGAAAGTAAATGCGACACTTCCTTGCAAGGAAATAGCGTTTGCAGATGTCTACGTATCGTAGCAATAGAGTTCATATGATTCTTAAAACGCGATATCGCATCTCATTTCTATGTTTCATGGTAAGATATAACATGATTTGCGAAGTGTTATGTATTCCTCGTGTACACTTCAAATGAATGTGAATGCGATTCTTCCTCGCTAGGAAATAGCGTTTGCAGATGTCTACGTATCGTAGCAATAGCTTTCTAATGCTTCCTAAAACGCGATATCGCATCTCATTTCAATGTTTCATGGTAAGATATAACATGATTTGCGAAGTGTCATGTATTCCTCGTCTACACTTCAAATGAATGTGAATGCGATACTTCCTCGCTACGAAATAGCGTTTGCAGATGTCTACGTATCGTAGCAATAGCTTTCTAATGCTTCTTAAAACGCGATATCGCATCTCATTTCTATGTTTCATGGTAAGATATAAGATGATTTGCTAAGTGTCATGTATTCCTCGTCTACACTTCAAATGAATGTAAATGCGACACTTCCTTGTTAGGAAATAGCGTCTGCAGATGTCTGGGTATCGTAGCAATAGAGTTCTAGTGCTTCTTAAAACGCGATATCGCATCTCATTTTTATGTTTCATGGTAAGATATAATATGATTTGCGAAGTGTTATGCATTCCTCGCCTACGATTCAAATGAAAGTAAATGCGACACTTCCTTGCAAGGAAATAGCGTCTGCAGATGTCTACGTATCGTAGCAATAGAGTTCATATGATTCTTAAAACGCGATATCGCATCTCATTTCTATGTTTCATGGTAAGATATAACATGATTTGCGAAGTGTTATGTATTCCTCGTCTACACTTCAAATGAATGTGAATGCGACACTTCCTCGCTACGAAATAGCGTCTGCAGATGTCTAGGTATCGTAGCAATAGAGTTCCAATGCTTCTTAAAACGAGATATTGCATCTAATATCTATGTTTCATGGTAAGATATAATATGATTTGCGTAGTGTTATGTATTCCTCGTCTACACTTCAAATGAATGTAAATGCGACACATCCTTGCAAGGAAATAGCGTTTGCAGATGTCTACGTATCGAAGCAATAGAGTTCAAATGCTTCTTAAAACGAGATATTGCATCTCATATCTATGTTTCATGATAAGATATAATATACATTGCGAAGTGTTATGCATTCGTCGTCTACGATTCACATGAAAGTAAATGCGACACTTCCTTGCAAGGAAATAGCGTTTGCAGATGTCTACGTATCGAAGCAATAGAGTTCAAATGCTTCTTAAAACGAGATATTGCATCTCATATCTATGTTTCATGATAAGATATAATATACATTGCGAAGTGTTATGCATTCCTCGTCTACGATTCAAATGAAAGTAAATGCGACACTTCCTTGCAAGGAAATAGCGTTTGCAGATGTGTACGTGTCGTAGCAATAGATTTCTAATGCTTCTTAAAACGCGATATCGCATCTCATTTCTATGTTTCATGGTAAGATATAATATGATTTGCGTAGTGTTATGTATTCCTCGTTTACACTTCAAATGAATGTAAATGCGACACATCCTTGCAAGGAAATAGCGTTTGCAGATGTCTACGTATCGAAGCAATAGAGTTCAAATGCTTCTTAAAACGAGATATTGCATCTCATATCTATGTTTCATGATAAGATATAATATACATTGCGAAGTGTTATGCATTCGTCGTCTACGATTCACATGAAAGTAAATGCGACACTTCCTTGCAAGGAAATAGCGTTTGCAGATGTCTACGTATCGTAGCAATAGATTTCTAATGCTTCTTAAAACGCGATATCGCATCTCATTTCTATGTTTCATGGTAAGATATAATATGATTTGCGAAGTGTTATGTATTCCTCGTCTACACCTCAAATGAATGTAAATGCGACACTTCCTTGCAGGGAAATAGCGTTTGCAGAAGTCTACGTATCGAAGCAATAGAGTTCCAATGCTTCTTAAAACGAGATATTGCATCTAATATCTATGTTTCATGATAAGATATAATATTCATTGCGAAGTGTTATGCATTCCTCGTCTACGATTCAAATGAAAGTAAATGCGACACTTCCTTGCAAGGAAATAGCGTTTGCAGATGTCTACGTATCGAAGCAATAGAGTTCAAATGCTTCTTAAAACGCGATATCGCATCTCATTTCTATGTTTCATGGTAAGATATAATATGATTTGCGAAGTGTTATGTTTTCCTCGTCTACACCTCAAATGAATGTAAATGCGACACTTCCTTGCAAGGAAATAGCGATTGCAGATGTCTACCTATCGCAGCAATAGAGTTCTAATGCTTCTTAAAACGCGATATCGCATCTCATTTCTATGTTTCATGGTAAGATATAATATGATTTGCGAAGTATTATGTATTCCTCGTCTACACTTCAAATGAATGTAAATGCGACACTTCCTTGTAGGGAAATAGCGTTTGCAGATGTCTACGTATCGGAGCAGTAGAGTTCAAATGCTTCTTAAAACGAGATATTGCATCTCATATATATGTTTCATGATAAGATATAATATACATTGCGAAGTGTTATGCATTCGTCGTCTACGATTCACATGAAAGTAAATGCGACACTTCCTTGCAACGAAATAGCGTTTGCAGATGTCTACGTATCGTAGCAATAGATTTCTAATGCTTCTTAAAACGGCGAAATCGCATCTCATTTCTATGTTTCATGGTAAGATATAATATGATTTGCGAAGTGTTATGTATTCCTCGTCTACACCTCAAATGAATGTAAATGCGACACTTCCTTGCAGGGAAATAGCGTTTGCAGATGTCTACGTATCGAAGCAATAGAGTTCAAATGCTTCTTAAAACGAGATATTGCATCTCATATCTATGTTTCATGATAAGATATAATATACATTGCGAAATGTTATGCATTCCTCGTCTACGATTCAAATGAAAGTAAATGCGACACTTCCTTGCAAGGAAATAGCGTTTGCAGATGTCTAGGTATCGTAGCAATAGAGTTCTAATGCTTCTTAAAACGCGATATCGCATTTCATTTCTATGTTTCATGGTAAGATATAATATGATTTGCGAAGTGTTATGTTTTCCTCGTCTACACCTCAAATGAATGTAAATGCGACACATCCTTGCATGGAAATAGCGTTTGCAGATGTCTACGTATCGAAGCAATAGAGTTCCAATGCTTCTTAAAACGAGATATTGCATCTAATATCTATGTTTCATGATAAGATATAATATTCATTGCGAAGTGTTATGCATTCCTCGTCTACGATTCAAATGAAAGTAAATGCGACACTTCCTTGCAAGGAAATAGCGTTTGCAGATGTCTACGTATCGAAGCAATAGAGTTCAAATGCTTCTTAAAACGCGATATCGCATCTCATTTCTATGTTTCATGGTAAGATATAATATGATTTGCGAAGTGTTATGTTTTCCTCGTCTACACCTCAAATGAATGTAAATGCGACACTTCCTTGCAAGGAAATAGCGATTGCAGATGTCTACCTATCGTAGCAATAGAGTTCTAATGCTTCTTAAAACGCGATATCGCATCTCATTTCTATGTTTCATGGTAAGATATAATATGATTTGCGAAGTATTATGTATTCCTCGTCTACACTTCAAATGAATGTAAATGCGACACTTCCTTGCAGGGAAATAGCGTTTGCAGATGTCTACGTATCGGAGCAGTAGAGTTCAAATGCTTCTTAAAACGAGATATTGCATCTCATATCTATGTTTCATGATAAGATATAATATACATTGCGAAGTGTTATGCATTCGTCGTCTACGATTCACATGAAAGTAAATGCGACACTTCCTTGCAACGAAATAGCGTTTGCAGATGTCTACGTATCGGAGCAGTAGAGTTCAAATGCTTCTTAAAACGAGATATTGCATCTCATATCTATGTTTCATGATAAGATATAATATACTTTGCGAAGTGTTATGCATTCGTCGTCTACGATTCACATGAAAGTAAATGCGACACTTCCTTGCAACGAAATAGCGTTTGCAGATGTCTACGTATCGTAGCTGTAGAGTTCTTATAATTCTTAAAACGCGATTTCGCATCTCATTTCTATGTTTCATGGTAAGGTATAATATGATTTGCGAAGTGTTATGTATTCCTCGCCTACACTTCAAGTGAATGTAAATGCGACACTTCCTTGCAAGGAAATAGCGTTTGCAGATGTCTACGTATCGAAGCAATAGATTTCTAATGCTTCTTAAAACGGCGATATCGCATCTCATTTCTATGTTTCATGGTAAGATATAATATGATTTGCGAAGTGTTATGTATTCCTCGTCTACACTTCAAATGAATGTAAATGCGACGCTTCCTTGCAAGGAAATAGCAATTGCAGATGTCTACCTATCGTAGCATTAGAGTTCCAATGCTTCATAAACGCGATATCGCATGTCATTTCTATGTTTCATGGTAAGATGTAATATGATTTGCGAAGTGTTATGTATTCCTCGCCTACACTTCAAGTGAATGTAAATGCGACACTTCCTTGCAAGGAAATAGCGTTTGCAGATATCTACGTATCGAAGCAATAGAGTTCTAATGCTTCTTACAACGCGATATCGCATCTCATTTCTATGTTTCATGGTAAGATATAACATGATTTGCGAAGTGTTATGTATACCTCGTCTACACTTCAAATGAATGTGAATGCGATACTTCCTCGCTAGGAAATAGCGTTTGCAGATGTCTACGTATCGTAGCAATAGATTTCTAATGCTTCTTAAAACGGCGATATCGCATCTCATTTCTATGTTTCATGGTAAGATATAATATGATTTGCGAAGTGTTATGTATTCCTCGTCTACACTTCAAATGAATGTAAATGCGACGCTTCCTTGCAAGGAAATAGCAATTGCAGATGTCTACCTATCGTAGCATTAGAGTTCCAATGCTTCATAAACGCGATATCGCATCTCATTTCTATGTTTCATGGTAAGATGTAATATGATTTGCGAAGTGTTATGTATTCCTCGCCTACACTTCAAGTGAATGTAAATGCGACACTTCCTTGCAAGGAAATAGCGTTTGCAGATATCTACGTATCGAAGCAATAGAGTTCTAATGCTTCTTACAACGCGATATCGCATCTCATTTCTATGTTTCATGGTAAGATATAACATGATTTGCGAAGTGTTATGTATACCTCGTCTACACTTCAGATGAATGTGAATGCGATACTTCCTCGCTAGGAAATAGCGTTTGCAGATGTCTACGTATCGTAGCAATAGATTTCTAATGCTTCTTAAAACGGCGATATCGCATCTCATTTCTAAGTTTCATGGTAAGATATAATATGATTTGCGAAGTGTTATGTATTCCTCGTCTACACTTCAAATGAATGTAAATGCGACACTTCTTTGCAAGGAAATAGCAATTGCAGATGTCTACCTATCGTAGCATTAGAGTTCCAATGCTTCTTAAAACGCGATATCGCATCTCATTTCTATGTTTCATGGTAAGATGTAATATGATTTGCGAAGTGTTATGTATTCCTCGTCTACACTTCAAATGAATGTAAATGCGACACTTCCTTGCTAGGAAATAGCGTCTGCAGATGTCTAGGTATCGTAGCAATAGAGTTCTAATGCTTCTTAAAACCCGATATCGCATTTCATTTCTATGTTTCATGGTAAGATATAATATGATTTGCGAAGTGTTATGTATTCCTTGTCTCAACTTCAAGGGAATGTAAATGCGACACTTCCTTGCAAGGAAATAGCGTTTGCAGATGTCTACGTATCGAAGCAATAGAGTTGAAATGCTTCTTAAAACGAGATATTGCATCTCATATCTATGTTTCATGATAAGATATAATATTCATTGCGAAGTGTAATGCATTCCTCGTCTACGATTCAAATGAATGTAAATGCGACACTTGCTTGCAAGGAAATAACGTTTGCAGATGTCTACGTATCATAGCAATGGATTTCTGATGCTTCTTCAAACGCGATATAGCATCTCATTTCTATGTTTCATGGTAAGATATAATATGATTTGCGAAGTGTCATGTATTCCTCGTCTACACTTCAAATGAATGTAAATGCGACACTTCCTAGCATGGAAATTGCGTTTGCAGATGTCTACGTACCGTAGCAATAGATTTCTTATTATTCTTAAAACGCGATATCGGATCTCATTTCTATGTTTCATGGTAAGATATAGTATTCATTGCGAAGTGTTATGCATTCCTCGTCTACGATTCAAATGAATGTAAATGCGACACTTCCTTGCAAGGAAATAGCGTTTGCAGATGTCTACGTATCGAAGCAATAGAGTTCTGATGCTTCTTAAAACGCGATATCGCATCTCATTTCTATGTTTCATGGTAAGATATAATATGATTTGCGAGGTGTTATGTATTCCTCGTCTACACTTCAAATGAATGTAAATGCGACACTTCCTTGCAAGGAAATAGCGTTTGCAGATGTCTACGTATCGAAGCAATGGAGTTCTAATGCTTCTTAAAACGCGATATCGCATCTCATTTCTATGTTTCATGGTAAGATATAATATGATTTGCGAAGTGCTATGCATTCCTCGTCTACACTTCAAATGAATGTAAACGCGACACTTCCTTGCAAGGAAATAGCGTTTGCAGATGTCAACGTATCGTAGGGATAGAGTTCTAATGCTTCTTAAAACGACATATCGCACCTCATTTCTATGTTTCACGATAAGATATAATATTCATTGCGAAGTGTTATGCATTCCTCGTCTACGATTCAAATGGATGAAAATGCGACACTTCCTTGCTAGGAAATAGCGTCTGCAGATGTCTACGTATCGAAGCAATAGTGTTCAAATGCTTCTTAAAACAAGATATCGCAACTCATTTCTATGTTTCATGATAAGATGTAATATTCATTGCGAAGTGTTATGTATTCCTCGCCTACACTTCAAATGAATGTAAATGCGACACTTCCTTGCTAGGAAATAGCGTTTGCAGATGTCTACGTATCGAAGCAATAGTGTTCAAATGCTTCTTAAAACAAGATATCGCAACTCATTTCTATGTTTCATGACAAGATGTAATATTCATTGCGAAGTGTTATGTATTCCTCGCCTACACTTCAAATGAATGTAAATGCGACACTTCCTTGCAAGGAAATAGCGTTTGCAGATGTCTACGTATCGTAGCATTAGAGTTCCAATGCTTCTTAAAACGCGATATCGCATCTCATTTCTATGTTTCATGGTAAGATGTAATATGATTTGCGAAGTGTTATGTATTCCTCGTCTACACTTCAAATGAATGTAAATGCGACACTTCCTTGCTAGGAAATAGCGTCTGCAGATGTCTAGGTATCGTAGCAATAGAGTTCTAATGCTTCTTAAAACGCGATATCGCATTTCATTTCTATGTTTCATGGTAAGATATAATATGATTTGCGAAGTGTTATGTATTCCTTGTCTCAACTTCAAAGGAATGTAAATGCGACACTTCCTTGCAAGGAAATAGCGTTTGCAGATGTCTACGTATCGAAGCAATAGAGTTGAAATGCTTCTTAAAACGAGATATTGCATCTCATATCTATGTTTCATGATAAGATATAATATTCATTGCGAAGTGTTATGCATTCCTCGTCTACACTTCAAATGAATGTAAATGCGACACTTCCTTGCTAGGAAATAGCGTTTGCAGATGTCTACGTATCGTAGCAATAGAGTTCTTATGATTCTTAAAACGCGATATCGCATCTCATTTCTATGTTTCATGGTAAGATTTAATATGATTTGCGAAGTGTTATGCATTCCTCGTCTACACTTCAAATGAATGTAAATGCGACACTTCCTTGCAAGGAAATAGCGTTTGCAGATGTCTACGTATCGTAGCAATAGAGTTCTTATGATTCTTAAAACGCGATATCGCATCTCATTTCTATGTTTCATGCTAAGATATAATAAGATTTGCGAAGTGTCATGTATTCCTCGTCTACACTTCAAATGAATGTGATTGCGACACTTCCTCGCTGGGAAATAGCGTTTGCAGATGTCTAGGTATCGTAGCAATAGAGTACTAATGCTTCTTAAAACGAGATATTGCATCTCATATCTATGTTTCATGATAAGATATAATATACATTGCGAAGTGTTATGCATTCCTCGTCTACGATTCAAATGAAAGTAAATGCGACACTTCCTTGCAAGGAAATAGCGTTTGCAGATGTGTACGTGTCGTAGCAATAGATTTCTAATGCTTCTTAAAACGCGATATCGCATCTCATTTCTATGTTTCATGGTAAGATATAATATGATTTGCGTAGTGTTATGTATTCCTCGTCTACACTTCAAATGAATGTAAATGCGACACATCCTTGCAAGGAAATAGCGTTTGCAGATGTCTACGTATCGAAGCAATAGAGTTCAAATGCTTCTTAAAACGAGATATTGCATCTCATATCTATGTTTCATGATAAGATATAATATACATTGCGAAGTGTTATGCATTCGTCGTCTACGATTCACATGAAAGTAAATGCGACACTTCCTTGCAAGGAAATAGCGTTTGCAGATGTCTACGTATCGTAGCAATAGATTTCTAATGCTTCTTAAAACGCGATATCGCATCTCATTTCTATGTTTCATGGTAAGATATAATATGATTTGCGAAGTGTTATGTATTCCTCGTCTACACCTCAAATGAATGTAAATGCGACACTTCCTTGCAGGGAAATAGCGTTTGCAGAAGTCTACGTATCGAAGCAATAGAGTTCCAATGCTTCTTAAAACGAGATATTGCATCTAATATCTATGTTTCATGATAAGATATAATATTCATTGCGAAGTGTTATGCATTCCTCGTCTACGATTCAAATGAAAGTAAATGCGACACTTCCTTGCAAGGAAATAGCGTTTGCAGATGTCTACGTATCGAAGCAGTAGAGTTCTAATGCTTCTTAAAACGCGATATCGCATCTCATTTCTATGTTTCATGGTAAGATATAATATGATTTGCGAAGTGTTATGTTTTCCTCGTCTACACCTCAAATGAATGTAAATGCGACACATCCTTGCATGGAAATAGCGTTTGCAGATGTCTACGTATCGAAGCAATAGAGTTCCAATGCTTCTTAAAACGAGATATTGCATCTAATATCTATGTTTCATGATAAGATATAATATTCATTGCGAAGTGTTATGCATTCCTCGTCTACGATTCAAATGAAAGTAAATGCGACACTTCCTTGCAAGGAAATAGCGTTTGCAGATGTCTACGTATCGAAGCAATAGAGTTCAAATGCTTCTTAAAACGCGATATCGCATCTCATTTCTATGTTTCATGGTAAGATATAATATGATTTGCGAAGTGTTATGTTTTCCTCGTCTACACCTCAAATGAATGTAAATGCGACACTTCCTTGCAAGGAAATAGCGATTGCAGATGTCTACCTATCGTAGCAATAGAGTTCTAATGCTTCTTAAAACGCGATATCGCATCTCATTTCTATGTTTCATGGTAAGATATAATATGATTTGCGAAGTATTATGTATTCCTCGTCTACACTTCAAATGAATGTAAATGCGACACTTCCTTGCAGGGAAATAGCGTTTGCAGATGTCTACGTATCGGAGCAGTAGAGTTCAAATGCTTCTTAAAACGAGATATTGCATCTCATATCTATGTTTCATGATAAGATATAATATACATTGCGAAGTGTTATGCATTCGTCGTCTACGGTTCACATGAAAGTGAATGCGACACATCCTTGCAACGAAATAGCGTTTGCAGATGTCTACGTATCGTAGCAATAGATTTCTAATGCTTCTTAAAACGGCGATATCGCATCTCATTTCTATGTTTCATGGTAAGATATAATATGATTTGCGAAGTGTTATGTATTCCTCGTCTACACCTCAAATGAATGTAAATGCGACACTTCCTTGCAGGGAAATAGCGTTTGCAGATGTCTACGTATCGAAGCAATAGAGTTCAAATGCTTCTTAAGACGAGATATTGCATCTCATATCTATGTTTCATGATAAGATATAATATACATTGCGAAATGTTATGCATTCCTCGTCTACGATTCAAATGAAAGTAAATGCGACACTTCCTTGCAAGGAAATAGCGTTTGCAGATGTCTAGGTATCGTAGCAATAGATTTCTAATGCTTCTTAAAACGGCGATATCGCATCTCATTTCTATGTTTCATGGTAAGATATAATATGATTTGCGAAGTGTTATGTATTCCTCGTCTACACCTCAAATGAATGTAAATGCGACACTTCCTTGCAGGGAAATAGCGTTTGCAGATGTCTACGTATCGAAGCAATAGAGTTCAAATGCTTCTTAAAACGAGATATTGCATCTCATATCTATGTTTCATGATAAGATATAATATTCATTGCGAAGTGCTATGCATTCCTCGTCTACGATTCAAATGAATGTAAATGCGACACTTCCTTGCAAGGAAATAGCGTTTGCAGATGTCTACGTATCGTAGCAATGGATTTCTGATGCTCCTTAGAACGCGATATCGCATCTCATTTCTATGTTTCATGGTAAGATATAATATGATTTGCGAAGTGTCATGTATTCCTCGTCTACGCTTCAAATGAATGTAAATGCGACACTCGCTCGCTAGGAAATAGCGTTTGCAGATGTCTACGTATCGTAGCAATAGAGTTCTAATGCTTCTCAAAACGCGATATCGCATCCCATTTCTATGTTTCCTGGTAAGATATAACATGATTTGCGAAGTGTCATGTATTCTTCGTCTACACTTCAAATGAATGTGAATGCGATACTTCCTCGCTAAGAAATAGTGTTTGCAGATGTCTCCGTATCGTAGCAATAGATTTCTAATGCTTCTTAAAACGGCGATATCGCATCTCATTTCTATGTTTCATGGTAAGATATAATATGGTTTGCGAAGTGTTATGTATTCCTCGTCTACACCTCAAATGAATGTAAATGCGACACTTCCTTGCAGGGAAATAGCGTTTGCAGATGTCTACGTATCGAAGCAATAGAGTTCAAATGCTTCTTAAAACGAGATATTGCATCTCATATCTATGTTTCATGATAAGATATAATATACATTACGAAATGTTATGCATTCCTCGTCTACGATTCAAATGAAAGTAAAGGCGACACTTCCTTGCAAGGAAACAGCGTTTGCAGATGTCTAGGTATCGTAGCAATAGATTTCTAATGCTTCTTAAAACGGCGATATCGCATCTCATTTCTATGTTTCATGGTAAGATATAATATGATTTGCGAAGTGTTATGTATTCCTCGTCTACACCTCAAATGAATGTAAATGCGACACTTCCTTGCAGGGAAATAGCGTTTGCAGATGTCTACGTATCGAAGCAATAGTGTTCAAATGCTTCTTAAAACGAGATATTGCATCTCATATCTATGTTTCATGATAAGATATAATATTCATTGCGAAGTGCTATGCATTCCTCGTCTACGATTCAAATGAATGTAAATGCGACACTTCCTTGCAAGGAAATAGCGTTTGCAGATGTCTACGTATCGAAGCAATAGAGTTCTGATGCTTCTTAAAACGCGATATCGCATCTCATTTCTATGTTTCATGGTAAGATATAATATGATTTGCGAAGTGTTATGTATTCCTCGTCTACACTTCAAATGAATGTAAATGCGACACTTCCTTGCAAGGAAATAGCGTTTGCAGATGTCTACGTATCGAAGCAATGGAGTTCTAATGCTTCTTAAAACGCGATATCGCATCTCATTTCTATGTTTCATGGTAAGATATAATATGATTTGCGAAGTGCTATGTATTCCTCGTCTACACATCAAATGAATGTAAATGCGACACTTCCTTGCAAGGAAATAGCGTCTGCAGATGTCTACGTATCGTAGCAATGGATCTCTGATGCTTCTTAGAACGCGATATCGCATCTCATTTCTATGTTTCATGGTAAGATATAATATGATTTGCGAAGTGTCATGTATTCCTCGTCTACACTTCAAATGAATGTAAATGCGACACTTCCTTGCTAGGAAATAGCGTTTGCAGATGTCTACGTATCGTAGCAATAGTGTTCTTATGATTCTTAAAACGCGATATCGCATCCCATTTCTATGTTTCATGGTAAGATTTAATATGATTTGCGAAGTGTTATGCATTCCTCGTCTACACTTCAAATGAATGTAAATGCGACACTTCCTTGGAAGGAAATAGCGTTTGCAGATGTCAACGTATCGTAGGGATAGAGTTCTAATGCTTCTTAAAACGACATATCGCACCTCATTTCTATGTTTCACGATAAGATATAATATTCATTGCGAAGTGTTATGCATTCCTCGTCTACGATTCAAATGGATGAAAATGCGACACTTCCTTGCTAGGAAATAGCGTTTGCAGATGTCTACGTATCGAAGCAATAGTGTTCAAATGCTTCTTAAAACAAGATATCGCAACTCATTTCTATGTTTCATGACAAGATGTAATATTCATTGCGAAGTGTTATGTATTCCTCGCCTACACTTCAAATGAATGCAAATTCGACACTTCCTTGCTAGGAAATAGCGTCTGCAGATATCTAGGTATCGTAGCAATAGAGTTCTAATGCTTCTTAAAACGCGATATCGCATCTCATTTCTATGTTTCATGGTAAAATATAATATGATTAGTGAAGTGTTTTGTATTCCTCGTCTACACTTCAAATGAATGTAAATGCGACACTTCCTTGCTAGGAAATAGCGTTTGCAGGTGTCTACGTATCGAAGCAATAGTGTTCAAATGCTTCTTAAATCAAGATATCGCAACTCATTTCTATGTTTCATGATAAGATGTAATATTCATTGCGAAGTGTTACGTATTCCTCGTCTACACTTCAAATGAATGTGAATGCGACACTTCCTCGCTAGGAAATAGCGTCTGCAGATGTCTAGGTATCGTAGCAATAGAGTTCTAATGCTACATAAAACGCGATATCCCTTCTAATTTCTATGTTTCATGGTAAGATATAACATGATTTGCGAAGTGTAATGTATTCCTCGTCTACACATCAAATGAATGTAAATGCGACACTTCCTTGCAAGGAAATAGCGATTGCAGATGTCTGCGTATCGTAGCAATAGATTTCTAATGCTTCTTAAAGCGCGATATCGCATCTCATTTCTATGTTTCATGGTAAGATATAATATGATTTTCGAAGTGTTATGTATTCCTCGTCTACACTTCAAATGAATGTAAATGCGACACTTCCTTGCAAGGAAATAGCGTTTGCAGATGTCTACGTATCACAGCAATAGAGTTCTTGTGATTCTTAGAACGCGATATCGCATCTCAATTCTATGTTTCATGGTAAGATATAATATGATTTGCGAAGTATCATGTATTCCTCGTCTACACTTCAAATGAATGTAATTGCAACACTTCCTCGCTAGGTAATAGCGTTTGCAGATGTCTACGTATCGTAGCAATAGATTTCTAATGCTTCTTAAAACGCGATATCGCATCTCATTTCTATGTTTCATGGTAAGATATAATATGATTTGCGAAGTGTTATGTATTCCTCGTCTACACTTCAAATGAATGTAAATGCGACACTTCCTTGTAAGGAAATAGCGTTTGCAGATGTCTACCTTTCGTAGCAATAGAGTTCTAATGCTTCTTAAAACGCGATATCGCATCTCATTTCTATGTTTCATGGTAAGATATAATATGATTTGCGAAGTGTCATGTATTCCTCGTCTACACTTCAAATGAATGTGAATGTGACACTTCCTCGCTAGGAAATAGCGTTTGCAGATGTCTACCTATCGTAGCAATAGATTTGCAATGCTTCTTAAAACGCGATATCGCATCTGATTCCTATGTTTCATGGTAAGATATAATATGATTTGCGAAGTGTTATGTATTCCTCTTCTACACTTCAAACGAATGTAAATGCGACACTTCCTTGCAAGGAAATAGCGTTTGCAGATGTCTACGAATCCTAGCAATAGAGTTCTTATGATTCTTAAAACGCGATATCGCATCTCATTTTTATGTTTCATGGTAAGATATAATATGATTTGCGAATTGTTATGCATTCCTCGTCTACGATTCAAATGAATGTAAATGCGATACTTCCTTGCAAGGAAATGGCGTTTGCAGATGTCTACGTATCGTAGCTTTGAATTTCTGATGCTTCTTAAAACGCGATATCGCATCTCATTTCTATGTTTCATGGTAAGATATAATATGATTTGCGAAGTGTTATGCATTCCTCGTCTACGATTCAAATGGATGAAAATGCGACACTTCCTTGCTAGGAAATAGCGTTTGCAGATGTCTACGTATCGAAGCAATAGTGTTCTAATGCTTCTTAAAACAAGATATCGCAACTCATTTCTATGTTTCATGACAAGATGTAATATTCATTGCGAAGTGTTATGTATTCCTCGCCTACACTTCAAATGAATGTAAATGCGACACTTCCTTGCTAGGAAATAGCGTTTGCAGTTGTCTACGCATCGAAGCAATAGAGTTCAAATGCTTCTTAAAACGAGACATTGCATCTCATATCTATGTTTCATGATAAGTTATAATATTCATTGCGAAGTGTTATGCATTCCTCGTCTACGATTCAAATGAATGTAAATGCGACACTTCCTTGCTAGGAAATAGCGTTTGCAGATGTCTACGTATTGAAGCAATAGAGTTCAAATGCTTCTTAAAACGAGATTTTGCATCTCATATCTATGTTTCATGGTACGATATAATATGATATGCGAAGTGTTATGTATTCCTCGTCTACACTTCAAATGAATGTAAATGCGACTCTTCCTTGCAAGGAAATAGCGTTTGCAGATGTCTACGTATCGTAGCAATACAGTTCTAATGCTTCTTAAAACGCGATATCGCATCTCATTTCCATGCTTCCTGGTAAGATATAATATGATTTGCGAAGTGTTATGTATTCCTCTTCTACACTTCAAATGAATGTAAATGCGACACTTCCTTGCAAGGAAATAGCGTTTGCAGATGTCTACGTATCGTAGGGATAGAGTTCTAATGCTTCTTAAAACGACATATCGCACCTCATTTCTATGTTTCATGATAAGATGTAATATTCATTGCGAAGTGTTATGTATTCCTCGCCTACACTTCAAATGAATGTAAATGCGACACTTCCTTGCTAGGAAATAGCGTTTGCAGATGTCTACGTATCGAAGCAATAGAGTTCTAATGCTTCCTAAAACGCGATATCGCATCTCATTTCCAAGTTTCATGGTAAGATATAATATGATTGGGGAAGTGTTATGTATTCCTCGTCTACACTTCAAATGAATGTAAATGCGACACTTCCTTGCAAGGAAGTAGCGTTTGCAGATGTCTACGTATCCTAGCAATAGAGTTCTTATGATTCTTAAAACGCGATATCGCATCTCATTTCTATGTTTCATGGTAAGATATAATATGATTGGGGAAGTGTTATGTATTCCTCGTCTACACTTCAAATGAATGTGAATGCGACACTTCCTCGCTACGAAATAGCGTCTGCAGATGTCTAGGTATCGTAGCAATAGAGTTCCAATGCTTCTTAAAACGAGATATTGCATCTAATATCTATGTTTCATGGTAAGATATAATATGATTTGCGTAGTGTTATGTATTCCTCGTCTACACTTCAAATGAATGTAAATGCGACACATCCTTGCAAGGAAATAGCGTTTGCAGATGTCTACGTATCGAAGCAATAGAGTTCAAATGCTTCTTAAAACGAGATATTGCATCTCATATCTATGTTTCATGATAAGATATAATATACATTGCGAAGTGTTATGCATTCGTCGTCTACGATTCACATGAAAGTAAATGCGACACTTCCTTGCAAGGAAATAGCGTTTGCAGATGTCTACGTATCGAAGCAATAGAGTTCAAATGCTTCTTAAAACGAGATATTGCATCTCATATCTATGTTTCATGATAAGATATAATATACATTGCGAAGTGTTATGCATTCCTCGTCTACGATTCAAATGAAAGTAAATGCGACACTTCCTTGCAAGGAAATAGCGTTTGCAGATGTGTACGTGTCGTAGCAATAGATTTCTAATGCTTCTTAAAACGCGATATCGCATCTCATTTCTATGTTTCATGGTAAGATATAATATGATTTGCGTAGTGTTATGTATTCCTCGTCTACACTTCAAATGAATGTAAATGCGACACATCCTTGCAAGGAAATAGCGTTTGCAGATGTCTACGTATCGAAGCAATAGAGTTCAAATGCTTCTTAAAACGAGATATTGCATCTCATATCTATGTTTCATGATAAGATATAATATACATTGCGAAGTGTTATGCATTCGTCGTCTACGATTCACATGAAAGTAAATGCGACACTTCCTTGCAACGAAATAGCGTTTGCAGATGTCTACGTATCGTAGCAATAGATTTCTAATGCTTCTTAAAACGGCGATATCGCATCTCATTTCTATGTTTCATGGTAAGATATAATATGATTTGCGAAGTGTTATGTATTCCTCGTCTACACCTCAAATGAATGTAAATGCGACACTTCCTTGCAGGGAAATAGCGTTTGCAGATGACTACGTATCGAAGCAATAGAGTTCAAATGCTTCTTAAAACGAGATATTGCATCTAATATCTATGTTTCATGATAAGATATAATATTCATTGCGAAGTGTTATGCATTCCTCGTCTACGATTCAAATGAAAGTAAATGCGACACTTCCTTGCAAGGAAATAGCGTTTGCAGATGTCTACGTATCGAAGCAATAGAGTTCTAATGCTTCTTAAAACGCGATATCGCATCTCATTTCTATGTTTCATGGTAAGATATAATATGATTTGCGAAGTGTTATGTTTTCCTCGTCTACACCTCAAATGAATGTAAATGCGACACATCCTTGCATGGAAATAGCGTTTGCAGATGTCTACGTATCGAAGCAATAGAGTTCCAATGCTTCTTAAAACGAGATATTGCATCTAATATCTATGTTTCATGATAAGATATAATATTCATTGCCAAGTGTTATGCATTCCTCGTCTACGATTCAAATGAAAGTAAATGCGACACTTCCTTGCAAGGAAATAGCGTTTGCAGATGTCTACGTATCGAAGCAATAGAGTTCAAATGCTTCTTAAAACGCGATATCGCATCTCATTTCTATGTTTCATGGTAAGATATAATATGATTTGCGAAGTGTTATGTTTTCCTCGTCTACACCTCAAATGAATGTAAATGCGACACTTCCTTGCAAGGAAATAGCGATTGCAGATGTCTACCTATCGCAGCAATAGAGTTCTAATGCTTCTTAAAACGCGATATCGCATCTCATTTCTATGTTTCATGGTTAGATATAATATGATTTGCGAAGTATTATGTATTCCTCGTCTACACTTCAAATGAATGTAAATGCGACACTTCCTTGCAGGGAAATAGCGTTTGCAGATGTCTACGTATAGGAGCAGTAGAGTTCAAATGCTTCTTAAAACGAGATATTGCATCTCATATCTATGTTTCATGATAAGATATAATATACATTGCGAAGTGTTATGCATTCGTCGTCTACGATTCACATGAAAGTAAATGCGACACTTCCTTGCAACGAAATAGCGTTTGCAGATGTCTACGTATCGTAGCAATAGATTTCTAATGCTTCTTAAAACGGCGATATCGCATCTCATTTCTATGTTTCATGGTAAGATATAATATGATTTGCGAAGTGTTATGTATTCCTCGTCTACACCTCAAATGAATGTAAATGCGACACTTCCTTGCAGGGAAATAGCGTTTGCAGATGACTACGTATCGAAGCAATAGAGTTCAAATGCTTCTTAAAACGAGATATTGCATCTAATATCTATGTTTCATGATAAGATATAATATTCATTGCGAAGTGTTATGCATTCCTCGTCTACGATTCAAATGAAAGTAAATGCGACACTTCCTTGCAAGGAAATAGCGTTTGCAGATGTCTACGTATCGAAGCAATAGAGTTCAAATGCTTCTTAAAACGCGATATCGCATCTCATTTCTATGTTTCATGGTAAGATATAATATGATTTGCGAAGTGTTATGTTTTCCTCGTCTACACCTCAAATGAATGTAAATGCGACACTTCCTTGCAAGGAAATAGCGATTGCAGATGTCTACCTATCGTAGCAATAGAGTTCTAATGCTTCTTAAAACGCGATATCGCATCTCATTTCTATGTTTCATGGTAAGATATAATATGATTTGCGAAGTATTATGTATTCCTCGTCTACACTTCAAATGAATGTAAATGCGACACTTCCTTGCAGGGAAATGGCGTTTGCAGATGTCTACGTATCGGAGCAGTAGAGTTCAAATGCTTCTTAAAACGAGATATTGCATCTCATATCTATGTTTCATGATAAGATATAATATACATTGCGAAGTGTTGTGCATTCGTCGTCTACGATTCACATGAAAGTAAATGCGACACTTCCTTGCAACGAAATAGCGTTTGCAGATGTCTACGTATCGTAGCAATAGATTTCTAATGCTTCTTAAAACGGCGATATCGCATCTCATTTCTATGTTTCATGGTAAGATATAATATGATTTGCAAAGTGTTATGTATTCCTCGTCTACACCTCAAATGAATGTAAATGCGACACTTCCTTGCAGGGAAATAGCGTTTGCAGATGTCTACGTATCGAAGCAATAGAGTTCAAATGCTTCTTAAAACGAGATATTGCATCTCATATCTATGTTTCATGATAAGATATAATATACATTGCGAAAAGTTATGCATTCCTCGTCTACGATTCAAATGAAAGTAAATGCGACACTTCCTTGCAAGGAAATAGCGTTTGCAGATGTCTAGGTATCGTAGCAATAGATTTCTAATGCTTCTTAAAACGGCGATATCGCATCTCATTTCAATGTTTCATGGTAAGATATAATATGATTTGCGAAGTGTTATGTATTCCTCGTCTACACCTCAAATGAATGTAAATGCGACACTTCCTTGCAGGGAAATAGCGTTTGCAGATGTCTACGTATCGAAGCAATAGAGTTCAAATGCTTCTTAAAACGAGATATTGCATCTCATATCTATGTTTCATGATAAGATATAATATTCATTGCGAAGTGCTATGCATTCCTCGTCTACGATTCAAATGAATGTAAATGCGACACTTCCTTGCAAGGAAATAGCGTTTGCAGATGTCTACGTATCGTAGCAATGGATTTCTGATGCTTCTTAGAACGCGATATCGCATCTCATTTCTATGTTTCATGGTAAGATATAATATGATTTGCGAAGTGTCATGTATTCCTCATCTACGCTTCAAATGAATTTAATGCGACACTCGCTCGCTAGGAAATAGCGTTTGCAGATGTCTACGTATCGTAGCAATAGAGTTCTAATGCTTCTCAAAACGCGATATCGCATCTCATTTCTATGTTTCATGGTAAGATATAACATGATTTGCGAAGTGTCATGTATTCTTCGTCTACACTTCAAATGAATGTGAATGCGATACTTCCTCGCTAAGAAATAGTGTTTGCAGATGTCTCCGTATCGTAGCAATAGATTTCTAATGCTTCTTAAAACGGCGATATCGCATCTCATTTCTATGTTTCATGGTAAGATATAATATGATTTGCGAAGTGTTGTGTATTCCTCGTCTACACCTCAAATGAATGTAAATGCGACACTTCCTTGCAGGGAAATAGCGTTTGCAGATGTCTACGTATCGAAGCAGTAGAGTTCAAATGCTTCTTAAAACGAGATATTGCATCTCATATCTATGTTTCATGATAAGATATAATATTCATTGCGAAGTGCTATGCATTCCTCGTCTACGATTCAAATGAATGTAAATGCGACACTTCCTTGCAAGGAAATAGCGTTTGCAGATGTCTACGTATCGTAGCAGTAGAGTTCTTATAATTCTTAAAACGCGATTTCGCATCTCATTTCTATGTTTCATGGTAAGGTATAATATGATTTGCGAAGTGTTATGTATTCCTCGCCTACACTTCAAGTGAATGTAAATGCGACACTTCCTTGCAAGGAAATAGCGTTTGCAGATGTCTACGTATCGAAGCAATAGAGTTCTAATGCTTCTTACAACGCGATATCGCATCTCATTTCTATGTTTCATGGTAAGATATAACATGATTTGCGAAGTGTTATGTATACCTCGTCTACACTTCAAATGAATGTGAATGCGATACTTCCTCGCTAGGAAATAGCGTTTGCAGATGTCTACGTATCGTAGCAATAGATTTCTAATGCTTCTTAAAACGGCGATATCGCATCTCATTTCTATGTTTCATGGTAAGATATAATATGATTTGCGAAGTGTTATGTATTCCTCGTCTACACTTCAAATGAATGTAAATGCGACGCTTCCTTGCAAGGAAATAGCAATTGCAGATGTCTACCTATCGTAGCATTAGAGTTCCAATGCTTCATAAACGCGATATCGCATCTCATTTCTATGTTTCATGGTAAGATGTAATATGATTTGCGAAGTGTTATGTATTCCTCGCCTACACTTCAAGTGAATGTAAATGCGACACTTCCTTGCAAGGAAATAGCGTTTGCAGATATCTACGTATCGAAGCAATAGAGTTCTAATGCTTCTTACAACGCGATATCGCATCTCATTTCTATGTTTCATGGTAAGATATAACATGATTTGCGAAGTGTTATGTATACCTCGTCTACACTTCAGATGAATGTGAATGCGATACTTCCTCGCTGGGAAATAGCGTTTGCAGATGTCTACGTATCGTAGCAATAGATTTCTAATGCTTCTTAAAACGGCGATATCGCATCTCATTTCTAAGTTTCATGGTAAGATATAATATGATTTGCGAAGTGTTATGTATTCCTCGTCTACACTTCAAATGAATGTAAATGCGACACTTCTTTGCAAGGAAATAGCAATTGCAGATGTCTACCTATCGTAGCATTAGAGTTCCAATGCTTCTTAAAACGCGATATCGCATCTCATTTCTATTTTTCATGGTAAGATGTAATATGATTTGCGAAGTGTTATGTATTCCTCGTCTACACTTCAAATGAATGTAAATGCGACACTTCCTTGCTAGGAAATAGCGTCTGCAGATGTCTAGGTATCGTAGCAATAGAGTTCTAATGCTTCTTAAAACGCGATATCGCATTTCATTTCTATGTTTCATGGTAAGATATAATATGATTTGCGAAGTGTTATGTATTCCTTGTCTCAACTTCAAGGGAATGTAAATGCGACACTTCCTTGCAAGGAAATAGCGTTTGCAGATGTCTACGTATCGAAGCAATAGAGTTGAAATGCTTCTTAAAACGAGATATTGCATCTCATATCTATGTTTCATGATAAGATATAATATTCATTGCGAAGTGTTATGCATTCCTCGTCTACACTTCAAATGAATGTAAATGCGACACTTCCTTGCTAGGAAATAGCGTTTGCAGATGTCTACGTATCGTAGCAATAGAGTTCTTATGATTCTTAAAACGCGATATCGCATCTCATTTCTATGTTTCATGGTAAGATTTAATATGATTTGCGAAGTGTTATGCATTCCTCGTCTACACTTCAAATGAATGTAAATGCGACACTTCCTTGCAAGGAAATAGCGTTTGCAGATGTCTACGTATCGTAGCAATAGAGTTCTTATGATTCTTAAAACGCGATATCGCATCTCATTTCTATGTTTCATGCTAAGATATAATAAGATTTGCGAAGTGTCATGTATTCCTCGTCTACACTTCAAATGAATGTGATTGCGACACTTCCTCGCTGGGAAATAGCGTTTGCAGATGTCTAGGTATCGTAGCAATAGAGTACTAATGCTTCTTAAAACGAGATATTGCATCTCATATCTATGTTTCATGATAAGATATAATATACATTGCGAAGTGTTATGCATTCCTCGTCTACGATTCAAATGAAAGTAAATGCGACACTTCCTTGCAAGGAAATAGCGTTTGCAGATGTGTACGTGTCGTAGCAATAGATTTCTAATGCTTCTTAAAACGCGATATCGCATCTCATTTCTATGTTTCATGGTAAGATATAATATGATTTGCGTAGTGTTATGTATTCCTCGTCTACACTTCAAATGAATGTAAATGCGACACATCCTTGCAAGGAAATAGCGTTTGCAGATGTCTACGTATCGAAGCAATAGAGTTCAAATGCTTCTTAAAACGAGATATTGCATTTCATATCTATGTTTCATGATAAGATATAATATACATTGCGAAGTGTTATGCATTCGTCGTCTACGATTCACATGAAAGTAAATGCGACACTTCCTTGCAAGGAAATAGCGTTTGCAGATGTCTACGTATCGTAGCAATAGATTTCTAATGCTTCTTAAAACGCGATATCGCATCTCATTTCTATGTTTCATGGTAAGATATAATATGATTTGCGAAGTGTTATGTATTCCTCGTCTACACCTCAAATGAATGTAAATGCGACACTTCCTTGCAGGGAAATAGCGTTTGCAGAAGTCTACGTATCGAAGCAATAGAGTTCCAATGCTTCTTAAAACGAGATATTGCATCTAATATCTATGTTTCATGATAAGATATAATATTCATTGCGAAGTGTTATGCATTCCTCGTCTACGATTCAAATGAAAGTAAATGCGACACTTCCTTGCAAGGAAATAGCGTTTGCAGATGTCTACGTATCGAAGCAATAGAGTTCTAATGCTTCTTAAAACGCGATATCGCATCTCATTTCTATGTTTCATGGTAAGATATAATATGATTTGCGAAGTGTTATGTTTTCCTCGTCTACACCTCAAATGAATGTAAATGCGACACATCCTTGCATGGAAATAGCGTTTGCAGATGTCTACGTATCGAAGCAATAGAGTTCCAATGCTTCTTAAAACGAGATATTGCATCTAATATCTATGTTTCATGATAAGATATAATATTCATTGCGAAGTGTTATGCATTCCTCGTCTACGATTCAAATGAAAGTAAATGCGACACTTCCATGCAAGGAAATAGCGTTTGCAGATGTCTACGTATCGAAGCAATAGAGTTCAAATGCTTCTTAAAACGCGATATCGCATCTCATTTCTATGTTTCATGGTAAGATATAATATGATTTGCGAAGTGTTATGTTTTCCTCGTCTACACCTCAAATGAATGTAAATGCGACACTTCCTTGCAAGGAAATAGCGATTGCAGATGTCTACCTATCGTAGCAATAGAGTTCTAATGCTTCTTAAAACGCGATATCGCATCTCATTTCTATGTTTCATGGTAAGATATAATATGATTTGCGAAGTATTATGTATTCCTCGTCTACACTTCAAATGAATGTAAATGCGACACTTCCTTGCAGGGAAATAGCGTTTGCAGATGTCTACGTATCGGAGCAGTAGAGTTCAAATGCTTCTTAAAACGAGATATTGCATCTCATATCTATGTTTCATGATAAGATATAATATACATTGCGAAGTGTTATGCATTCGTCGTCTACGGTTCACATGAAAGTGAATGCGACACATCCTTGCAACGAAATAGCGTTTGCAGATGTCTACGTATCGTAGCAATAGATTTCTAATGCTTCTTAAAACGGCGATATCGCATCTCATTTCTATGTTTCATGGTAAGATATAATATGATTTGCGAAGTGTTATGTATTCCTCGTCTACACCTCAAATGAATGTAAATGCGACACTTCCTTGCAGGGAAATAGCGTTTGCAGATGTCTACGTATCGAAGCAATAGAGTTCAAATGCTTCTTAAGACGAGATATTGCATCTCATATCTATGTTTCATGATAAGATATAATATACATTGCGAAATGTTATGCATTCCTCGTCTACGATTCAAATGAAAGTAAATGCGACACTTCCTTGCAAGGAAATAGCGTTTGCAGATGTCTAGGTATCGTAGCAATAGATTTCTAATGCTTCTTAAAACGGCGATATCGCATCTCATTTCTATGTTTCATGGTAAGATATAATATGATTTGCGAAGTGTCATGTATTCCTCGTCTACACTTCAAATGAATGTGATTGCGACACTTCCTCGCTGGGAAATAGCGTTTGCAGATGTCTAGGTATCGTAGCAATAGAGTACTAATGCTTCTTAAAACGAGATATTGCATCTCATATCTATGTTTCATGATAAGATATAATATACATTGCGAAGTGTTATGCATTCCTCGTCTACGATTCAAATGAAAGTAAATGCGACACTTCCTTGCAAGGAAATAGCGTTTGCAGATGTGTACGTGTCGTAGCAATAGATTTCTAATGCTTCTTAAAACGCGATATCGCATCTCATTTCTATGTTTCATGGTAAGATATAATATGATTTGCGTAGTGTTATGTATTCCTCGTCTACACTTCAAATGAATGTAAATGCGACACATCCTTGCAAGGAAATAGCGTTTGCAGATGTCTACGTATCGAAGCAATAGAGTTCAAATGCTTCTTAAAACGAGATATTGCATCTCATATCTATGTTTCATGATAAGATATAATATACATTGCGAAGTGTTATGCATTCGTCGTCTACGATTCACATGAAAGTAAATGCGACACTTCCTTGCAAGGAAATAGCGTTTGCAGATGTCTACGTATCGTAGCAATAGATTTCTAATGCTTCTTAAAACGCGATATCGCATCTCATTTCTATGTTTCATGGTAAGATATAATATGATTTGCGAAGTGTTATGTATTCCTCGTCTACACCTCAAATGAATGTAAATG